>NW_016806937.1:3649549-3699331 GCF_001698545.2 Rhinopithecus bieti | reverse complement strand
TTTTTGCTGCTTGCCATGAAAATGGTATACCTAGTCCTAACCAGTTTTTCACGCCTTATGCAAATAGATCACCGGGTCCAACCAATCTTTCGTATCCTATGTAAATCAGACACTGCCTCCTCAAGCTCATCTATAAAACCTTCTGCATTTCACCACAGAAGCAGCAACCCATTTCTCCAGGACTCCTCTCTGTGCAGCAGAGAGAGCTCTTCCCTTTCTTTCACCTATTAAACTTCTGCTCTTAAATTCACTCTTTGTGTGCCCATGTCCTAGATTTCCGTGGCCGTGAGACAATGAACCTTGGGTATTTACCCCAGACAACGATGCCACTTCACAGGAATGTGAGTCTGAAGCTTCTGCAATGCATTGCCTCGAGGAGTTTATGGTCCATACATTTTCCTCCATGGTGTGTTTCTAATAAGAGAAACCTTGGTCACAGCAAAAGGAATATCTTATTAATTTAATGAACCAATTCAGTAACCATGATAATTAAAATAAGACTATAGTCTGGGGGGGGAAACTAGCCTTTAACCAATTATTAAAATTGATATATGTTATTCTTATCAATTTATCAATAAATAGTCAAACTAAACAGTGGTTTTCTTCTTCATCATTGCCTGTCATATAAAACCCTAGTGAATTAACAAAGCAAGCATCAAAATCCATTTTATCTTTCTCCCTAGCATCCACACCAGATCGTATTTATAGATCTGAAAACTCATTTTGCATAGAAGTTGTCAAGTGTTTGCACTGAACTGCAAACTTAACTCAAAAGTGTTTAAAAGAAAAGCAGAACTGGGAGGTAAAAGGACGTTAGAGGTCATTTAGCCCTTTGGGAAATTTTTCCAAGTCTCACAGTTAGCTGATGCAAAGAAAATCTAGGCTTTACATCCTCGAGCCAGCGTTTTTTCTACAGCATTACAAAATATTTTATTCTATCACCGAAGCAATCAACTCTAAATATAAAGATACCACCTACACACAAAACATTCATTATAAATGTGTTTTAATTTTCTGTAAAATACACAGTTCTGTAATGTATTTGGATTCCTCTTCGAATTAGAACACGTTCTTTGTGCTTACAACAAACTTCCTTCCTCTTCACTTGTAGAAATAGGAGTTGTATTTTGGATCTCAGCTCAAATTTTACTTCTTTCTCTGACTCCTGCCACAGACGAACATGTTTGCCTGCCATATTGTTTATGTTTTGTGAAACAGCTATCTAGGGATAGGTGTGTCTCCCTATTAGAATGTGAGATTTTTATTTGCTTTAGAGATTTTCCTCTCCAGTTAGTAACACAAATCAGTACGTGGCACCCGTAAGCATTGTACATTTGTAAGTTATTAGTAATTATATAATTGCTATATGCTAGGAACTATTCTAAATAGTATAAGTACAGTCATTGTATTTAATATTTATTATTAAAATCCTTATTTTATAGGAAATGTTACAGGTAGTTAGGCATGAGCGGGGCAGGAGAGGGCTCTCCCCTACCCGATAGGAATATTAGGTGGTGGTTTGACAATAGTCATATTGCCTCTCTAAAAATGATAATTTGGCAGCCAGTAGCAGGGAGAGGCCATTTCCTGACGGTCCACACCTGTTGCATTAAAGTGTTAATTGAATGCAGGCACCAGGAAGAAGCAAAAAGGGTTTCCAATAAAATCTCAGGTATTGGGCGAGTGAGCCTGCGCATATCTATTAAGACACAAAATGGTGGAGTATGACCTTCCAGTGGCACACCACCAGAAAAGGGAAGAAAGCTTCAGATGGGCATGCGTACAACCTCTAAACACACTGGGCATGCTCACTTCCCAAGGGTAAGGAGGGTGCTGCGCATACGGGCAGCCCACCCTAAGGGAAGAATCATGGGCTAAGGGACACAAGATCCCAGAGGTGGGCCAGCCTATATAGTCCTAGGATCAAGGATAAACACTGTCCTTGTTCTTCACATCACCCATTTGGATCTCTTCCAAGTGCACTTTCCTTTATTTCCTGCTCTAAAGCTTTTTAATCAACTTCCACTCCTGCTCTGAAAGTTGCCTCAGTCTCTTTTTCTGCCTTATGCCTCTCAGGGGAATGCTTTCTTCTGAGGAGGCAAGAATTGGGATCGCTGCAGATCCATATGGATTTGCCACCAGTAACTTGGATATCTTCCACCAGTAACAAAAAGAAAATCAAAACACATGTTATAGCGATAGTAAGAGACAGAGCTAGAATTTAAACCCAGATGATCTGGTTCTACTGGCCATGATTTTGCCACTATAATGCAACGTTTTAATGCATACTTTTGAGTGTATTATGTTACCATTTAAAATTATGAAATTTAATATGCATAGTGCAGATGATGAATTCAAAGCAAAAAGAAGCTGACTTGTGTTGAAAATCTCTTGTAAATCCTCTGAGAAGTTTGAATTACCTGTAAACCAAAAATAAAATTCGAAGGCTCCCTGTAATCATCTGAATGGACCCCCTCCTTGGCCAGGGCACTTCAAATTTAACCGCAAGACTTGCTCAGACCATCATGGGAAGAGGGGGTTGAACAAACCTCACGAAGCCCTCCTCCCTTTTGAAATTCAGGAAAATCCAACCAGCATTTAGCATCAACACAGACTTAAGTCTGATAAGAAACATTTACATCTATTCTCTCTGAAGCTTGCTACCCGGAGGCTTCAACTCCATAACAAAACCTCAGTCTTCACAACCTCTCATCCTAAACCAGGCATTCCTTTCTGTTGATAATATCCCTTTCAATCAATTGCCAACCAGGAAACTTTTAAATCTACCTATAACCTGGAGACCCCCCACCACCATCTCTTTGAGTTGTCCCCCCTTTCTGAACCCAACCAATGTACATCTTAAACGTATTTGATTGACATCTCTTGTCTCCCTAAAAGGTATAAAACCAAGCTTCACTCCAACCATATTGGGCACATGTTCTCAGGGTCTCCTGAGTGCTGTGTCATGGTCCATGGACACTCATATTTGGCTCAGAATAAATTTATTAAAATATTTTACAGAGTTGAAACTCTTTTCATTTACAGATCTTTAGTTAGCATGGGCTGATACACACTAGGTGACCAATCATTGTTAGATGAAAGGGTTACTGGAGAAATAAGTGAAACCAACAAAGGCTGTATAAATTGAAAAGGCTTGGTTAAAAGTAACTTGAAATCATGCCTGAAAAAATGTTTTATATTATGAAAATTTTTAAATTCTTTGTATTTGTATTTGCTGTACATTATTTGTATAGGAAAATGAGGCTGGAAAGTGTTGAAAGTTTATAGAAATATAAGTCCTGAGGCTAATTCTTTGCAAGATGTAGATTAGAAAGTTCCTTATTTCTTTGCACTTTAAATCTCATCTTCTTAAAAATATCTCGCTGGTCTAGCATAAATTCATGCTGAAATGTTACATTAAAAGATACGTCAACACAATGTTAAGTGTTCATGTCATTTCTACTAGATACAATTCAATGAGTTTTTTCTAGATACAATTTTCTGATTAAAATGAAGCTGATTAAAAAGAAATTAAAAGTAAACATGCATGGATTGTTTTCTATTCTGATCTTGATTTGGAGGAAGAAATAGGAATGCCTTATTCTGTCCAACCTAATGGTGGCTATCCTAGTACAGCTTTGATAATTTGCATAAAAGAAACAGTTGGGAGTTCTTGGTCCATTGAATTGCAAACATGAGGACCACCAGCAGTTACTTGAATCAGATAAGGATACTTGAATAGATAAACATTTTCTATTACCCAGATGTGAGATTTGTATGGTTGAAACCAAATACCTAACACCTACATGTCTGCAGTATTCCAAGTAGAGATGTTTTTCAGGGATTTCTAGGATTGATATAAAGTTGCTGTTTATGTTTAGAGTCAAAGCAAGGATTTCATTTTAAATAATATTAAAAAATGTAAACACTATTTATATATAGTCCCACCCTTGCATGCACACACATAGACAAACTCACAAACCCCAAAATGTAAATATCTGTACTCTCTTCTATGAGTCTGATTACTCCAGATTTCTCTCAATATCAAATAGTGTACAGTCCAAAGACTGCACACTAAGAATACCTTCCATGTCAAAACTAATTGCCTCTTGGTTGGTCACTGGAGTTAGAAACCTACCTGTTTTATAGCAAGTTCCTTTTATCTCTAAAGTGTGACTGAGCCTGGCGCGGTGGCCCAAACCTGTGATCCCAGCACTTTGGGAGGCTGAGGTGGGCGGATCACGAGTTCAGGAGTTGGCCAGCCTGGCCAATATGGTGAAACCTCATCTCTACTAAAAATACAAAAAGAATTAGCCGGCCATGTTGGTACATGCCTGAAATCCCAAATACTTAGGAGGCTGAGACAGGAGAATCTCTTGAATCTGGGAGGCAGAGGTTGCAGTGAGCCGAGATCACACCACTGCACTTCAACCTGGGCAAAAAAGCGAGACTCCATCTCAAAAAATAAAAAATAAAAAATAAAAATATGGTTGTGAGCATCAGACACTTGGAGAGCCAATGTGACCTAATGAAACTTGACCCAATGAAACCAGAAGTGTGCAAGTATATCAAACTATAGCCAGTCATACACCTCAGATCCTTTTCCTTGGAGGTTATTTTATTTTCCTGAAGTATTCACTGACATATAGCATATTATTTTGGGGATTTTCATTACTGTTGCTGAAGTTTCAGCCCAAGTAATATATCTTAGCATTACACTTTTAAAAGATAGTGGAAGCTATTGGCGGTATATCACAGATATTTAGAATCATAAGGAACTTTATTGGTTATAAAGTTCCATCTCTGTGATTTTATTTGGTTTAGCAAAGTCTGTATAATAACACTTTAAAAACAAGAGTAAGCATGTTCTTTAGAGGTGTAAGTTCTGTCTCAAACATTTATAGTCCTCTTTCTTCTCTGAGATCTTCGAGTTAATAATATTCAGCATTAAGATGTACTGGATGAATGTTCTCTCCCCAGAGCAATTAGGATGACAAATATCCTCCTCTCTGCTGACCACTGACGACATGGTGGCCTCAAATTGCAACAGTTCCTGCGCCCTAATTACTGCCAAGAAGAGGTCAATATCCACTCTGCTAAGATTAATAATGTGGTTTTTGGCAGACATTCTTCACAATTCAGGCAAGCATTCTCAGTCGCCTCATCCAGTCAGTGAGCTCGTTCAGCCATAGCAGGAATCCAGGCTACTGTGTGACTAAGAGGAAAGGAAGAGCAGGACTCACGCCCCAGTGAGGCAAACCAGGCTCATGCAGTAGCTGTGCTTGCAAAGGGTTAACAACTGGCTCTCCAGCAGCAGGTGGGAGACTGGGGGGCAAGAAACAGTTTATGATGTTTACCAATTTCTATGATCTAAATACTCCCACCAAGGCCTATTCTAAGCTGTCAACATAATGTTAATGAATTCACAGAACAATGGGCTTTTGCAAACCAGTGCCAGCTGACTCCAGCACATCATAAATAAATGTAAAATGACCAATGTGGTAAGTGCTGCAAAGAAGTGTATAACTGCAGTATTTTTCCTTGGCAATGAAGTCAATAGAGGAGTAGCAGGTGCTGGTGTCTGCTCCCTACACACACACACACACACACACACACACACACACATCCTATCGGCATTCACTATTTCATTATATGCTAATAGCATTCTACTGCAAACACCTGAGACTTTCCATCTGCGGGCTTTCTCTCAGCCCACACATGGGGAAGACCAGAAGTGCCAGGGAATCAACATCCTTGGGAGCAATCCTCAGACAATGACAAATTGGAGTAGAAGGATGAACATCCAAGTTTTATTGTCCCCAGGTAAGACAGCTCCAAAATGTATTTCCACCCCATCTCTCACAACAGCCCAGCAGACTTGGGCCTCAGAAGTAAGCTGCTTCCTAATGCTCCCTGTAAATAGGATTCCTTCCCTCCATGGAATGGCTTCTGCCTTCTCCAGGTTTTTCCCCGAATTACCTCCCAAATAAACTATATTCACTCCAGATCCATGTGTCTGAGTCTACTCTGTGAACAATAAGCCAAAGATGTCACACTTAGAGAAATAGAGGTAAGTCTGAAGAGAGAGCAGGACTCAAGTAGAAAAATAAGAAGGAAAGCGTGTTCCAGGCACAGAGAACAACATGGAAGGCACACAAATATAAGACTACACATATATTCCTCAGTGTCACTATGCCATGCAAAACACGCACTGGAATTAGGCAAAATGCTCAAAGATGTCATGAGTGGCATACAAAACTGATAGGAACCCAGTTAAAAATGGTTGCATGGTTATGTACACGTTAAATGGTTCATAAACCATTTGTAGAAGTGGTTGAAAGAAAACTGTAGTTCACATGCATATCATTATGTGTGTGTGTGTTAAGAACACTTAAAATCTACTCTATGTGCAATTTTCAAGAATATAATACATCATTATTAGCTATAGTCACCACGTTGTACAACAGATCTCTTGAACTTGTTCCTCTTATCTAATTGAAACTTGTATCCTTTCTCCATGTCCCCAAACTGCAGCCCCTCAGCCCCCAGTAACCACAATGTATACATATTTTAAAACAACATGTTGTACAAGATAAATATACATAATTTTGTTTATCGATTAAAACAAATAGAACAAAATATTTTTTAAAAAAAGAAAAGAAAACCAGATTGCAGTTAGTCATTTACTGGAAGTAGTGGAAGGTTATCAAAATTTGAAATCTTTTGCAGATTTAAATCCTGAGGCGTTTCTCTGCCTTTGAGGTATATGTCCTTTGGGAAATGCATTTTTAATAGATACCTATTTTGTCAAAATTGAAAATTCAATCCAGTGAATACCTTCTTCAATTAACTTCTGGTATCAGCACTAGGAGGATTTCCTTTTGTGGCTTTCTCATCTGCACTCAGGGCTTCACCCAACAGCTGAAAGCTTTGGAAATTGTAGCAATGTTTGAAACCTTCAAACCAGTCTCTACTAACACTAAAAAGAGCCGCTTTTGTAGGATTAGATGATTTCATTTAAGGCCTTCATATATTGATAGTACTTTCTCTTTGATTATGAGAAAGATTGTTCCTGATATTTTTTTCTCTCTTTAGTCTTCAATCCATATGCTTAACAATCTTTCCACTTCTTTTATCTCTTCAGGCCATGTTCTTATTGACTTCATAGCACTTGAAGCCACAGACTTTTCTTTTATTTTCATGGCATTGTCTCTGATGGTCTGCAGTGTAGATTCCTTTAAGCCTGTTACTCAGGAGATATCACATGTTCTCGCTTCTCTTTCAATATATAAAGCTTTCCTTTTGCACCCATCGCTGGCGATTTTGACCCATGACATTGAAACACATTTGGATACTGAGGGAGTGTTTTGTTTTGTTTTTTGATATAAAAAAGCTCATAAATGCAAAAGAAGAGCAAAAGGCAACATTATAAGATAAAATACACAGCAAATCAAGGTAGCTGGTCTACTGTTTGAGGAGTGCAATGGTCTGAATCTGTCCCCTAGAGATCATGTGTTGGAAACTTAATCCCCAGTGCAACAGTGTTGGGAGGTGGGGCCTAATAAGAGGTGATTACACCATGAGGACTCTGCCCTCATGAATGAATTAATGTAGTTAATGAGAGAGTGGGTTAGTTATGACGAGCGTGGACTTGTTATAAAAGCAAGTTTAGTCCCCTCTTGCTCTCTGGCTTGCTTGCACTTTCTCTCTTGCCCTTTTGCCTTCTTCCACGAGAAGATGCAGCAGAAAGCCCTTGCCAAGTGTCAACCCTTGACGCTGGACTTCCCAGCCTCCAGCGGGAAATAAATCTCACCCGTATGCAGTGGATGCCTGTAATCCCAGAACTTTGGGAGGCTGAGGTGGGAGGATCACATGAGCCCAGGCGTTTAAGACCAGCCTGGGCAAAATAGTGGGACCCCATCTCTACAAAAAATAAAAAGAATTAGCCTGGCATGGTGGCATATGCCTGCAGTCCCAGCTGCTCAGGAGGCTGAGGTGAAAGGATTGCTTGAGTCCAGGAGATTGAGGCTGTAGTGAGCAATGCTTTTGCCACTGCACTCCAGCCTGGGCAGCACAGGGAGACCCTATCTCTAAATAAATAAATAAATAAATATCTGTTCCTTATAAATTTCCCAGTCTAAGACAAGAGGGTGTGTGTGTGTGTGTGTGTGTGTGTGTGTGTGTGTGTGTTTAGGTGCATGCTTTTTTTGTATCCCCGCATGACTCAGGTCCGCTCAATGTAGTTTCCTGAATTCAACTAGTGTTTCTCAGGGATGAAATTGAACATAAGCTAACACAAATTTCACATCTTTCTCAAATTGTTCCCTAATATGTCAATGATGTTGGAACAAACTCACATTTTTAAAATAGACATTTATAGCAGAACTAGTGTGTGTGTGTGTGTGCGCGCGTATAATATAAAGTGAAGTGCTGATTACAGATTAAAGTGCTAATTACAGATCTAAGTCAACAAAATAGAGAAAACTATATGTCCCCTGATTTCCCTGCTACAATATTCTACTCTCTTTCAATATATTTAGGTTGGGGAAATATTTCTTACTTTAAGTGAGTGCAGAGGAAGGGATATGTCTTTCATCTCCAGGAATAGAGGAAAGCAGAATATAAATTTCTCTAGTAGAGCTGAACACTGAAGAATTTGTGTCATCATGGACACAATGCTTGAATAGTGTCTTAGGGCAACTTCCCTGGAAACAGAACATGAGAGAGTTATTTATGTTTTCTATTTATTAATAAATTAGTGATTTATTCAGGGAGTGCTCTCAAGGAGAGATGCATAAGGAAGGAAGGGGTGCAAGATGGAGAATGAGAAGAAACTAAGCAAAGATGTGCTTAGTGGTGAGGTCTAACTTCAGCCTGATCTAGGAGCTCTAGGGTATAAATTGCACTGCAGAGTTTTTTCCACCTTGATGCAAGGGGGCTGGAGTTTTGAATCCTTGCCGTAATCGGCCATTAGTCAAGTGGCAGGATATCTTCCTACTATAGCTAAGATTATCAGTGATATTAATGTTAATAATACAAGCATAGAAGTATCTAGGGGCTAAAATTTGTGCAGGTTATTTGTCTCTGTATTTTAATTACGCAGGATATCTACGTAACTCCAAGATATAATCAGGAAAGGCTGTCCAATCATCCAAGAACAGCTCTCTGAGAAAGTCATGGGGGTGAGCCCTTCACAGTATTACCTACAGCAGCTGATAGATGTAGGCATCAAATAGATAAAAGGGATCTGAGAATATCGGAACAATGAACCAACAGTGTCTGCCACAGAAAGGAGGCACTATTTTGGGAGGCCATGTGTCAGAATCCAATACATTATCTTTTTCATACTCTCCAATTACCTTGTGTGATAGACATTGCTATTAGCACCATTTTACAAATAAATTTGAGTCTCTTAGTGCTTAAGCAATATGTTCACCATCACACATTAGTGTGAGAGTCTATACTACACAATCCTCTTAACCCATAGCTAATCATTGCCTTTCTCCACAATAATGTCATATTACATGTTTGTTTTATTTTCTTTTGAGCTTTTTTCTATTTCCTAGATCAGTTTTGTTTTAACCATAGAAATCTTTCTTTAAATGAAAGCTTACCGAGAAACCCTCTATGTAAAACACGAAATGGAAGTGACCGCTCTTAGATCTCCATCTCATCCTGCCCATGGAGGCAAAAATGAGTTGCTTTCACAAAACCACACTGTATTAGTCCCTACTGAGAGACAATTCTGCATGGGTTTCTGTGTCTCCCCCAGTTTGCAAGCAATGGCACTGAGAGCTTTTATTCTAGATAATCTTTCCAAAGACACTTGTATAGCAAACGGTCTGGGAAGATCAAGACAGCATCTTCCTCTAGGACAAACCGTGGATTTGGTGCCTGAGCAGAAGGTCTCGGAGGCAAAGTTTGGACAGCTCTGCTAGCACCTCCCACCATCAGCTCTTAGAAGACTGGATGTTTTCCCAAGCTCAGGCTCCTTAGCTGGCCCACCTCTGCCTTGTCCCATGGCATGTGGGGACAAGAGAAAACACTGTCACCATGAAGTGCATGCTGCCTACTATGCTGTGAGTAATAAAGTCCTCTGCCTCTGGCCCAGGAGTCTGTATCTTCCACCAGCATCTCTGAAACTAGCAAACTAACTTGTTAGCTTTTGTGGAGGATAAAAATCTCTGAGCCATCACAGCTCTTGGCATGCCCATCTTCTGTTTATATAGGTCATACTAAGGTAAAACTCATTATTTAGCATTGCCAAATGGCGCATTTTCTGGATTTCACCACATAATTCAGTTAGGAAGTGGTAGTCGTTTTCCTCCAGGATATTCCAAACCAAACCAACAGCTGGGACAAACCCAAGGAAGGACCTAGCCTTTGACAGTCAGGATCATATTCAGGCATGCCAACAGCTCACTCATACGCCATGGATGTTTTCAAATGAAACCGTTTGGAACAAAGCTGGCAAACAGAATGGCCCTCTAAAAGCTGTGAAGGGCATCTGGCCATTTAGGCCACTTATTGGAAGCAGTACAAGTTTGGATTTAACTTGATTGCCTGGTGTTTCTTCTCTGTGTGAGTTCCCTTTATAAAATCACTGCACAGTATGATTTTCAGAGTTAGGAGAAACACAGATACTATAGGGTCTGTTACAAATGTCAAGATGGAGGAATCTATAGCAGAAGTTATAACAATCAATAAAGCTAGGAAAAGTTTTGATAGATGCATAACATCAACTATACTATACTAATATTCATTATATTCAATATTTAAAGTTTTATATCAACTGGATTTACAGTCCAATATTGTCAGATATATCTATAGCTCTGCATGAAAGCTGCCAATGCTTGATATTGAGGACTTTCAGAAGTTAGGCATATGATTGTCTTCCTTTTCAGCAGGTAGGAAATGAAAAGAGGGTTCAATGTAACTGATTAAATAATTGTAACTAACACTGGTGGGTTATTTACAGAATGCCTGGTCCTGTGCTAAGCTTTTTATCTACATTCTCTACTTAATTGCAATCACAACCAATGAGAAAACTACTATTATTTCACACAGTTTGCAAATAAAGGAACTGCATCTGAGAAATATTCATGATACAGTCTGACCACAGTAACCTAGCTAATAAGTAGCATAGTTGCGCTATTTATTGGCACAAATAGCACACGCTTAATAAACTACAGCTAAGATTATCAGCGATATTAATGTTAATAATACAAGCATAGAAGTATCTAGGGGCTAAAATTTGTGCAGGTTATTTGTCTCTCTATATTAGATGTTTCATCTTTAAAAGATAGGAGTAAATTTTATAAACTCAAAAGTTGATTTCTGACTTTAATCCTCTGTGATTCTGTGCCATTTGTTTCTCCTCTATCTTGATTGGATCTTACAGGTCCTCAATTCACCAGAGCCTGAGCGCTTATTCGCTCCTGCTCTCAGACTGTAGTTCACCCAAGTTCCTTTTGCTTACGGGAAGGTCTCTGCTCCCGTATTCTTCATCTGCTCTAGCCCCAAGTGATGAAAATGATGTATGCTTTTATAATTTTTCCAAAGGAGCTTTCCTTTTCTTATACTTTGAGATCAGAACTTCTTTTGGAATTGCTTTGCTAGATGTTGTAGAGTGTTTCTGAACAGATGGTGCATTGTCTTCAAGGAAAGGGTTGGCTTTGTTTATTTGGAAACTACTCTGACCCTGTTCACAAGGAGTTACCTGCTAAGTACACTACGGATGTTATTTCTAACACATGGAGAGTCGGCATGGTGACCCAGAAACATGAGGGAACCCCAGGGGAGTGGCTGTGAACAACTTTCTCTTTTGTGATTTTCATTTTCATTATGTCTGACATTTTGAAGCTGAGCTTTTAAGAAATACCAGTTTTAGAAGAACAGACTGGGGATATATTTCAAGGAAATGTAGAGCAGTCACAAGAGAAAACAAGCACAGTGGAAAACGTGCCCATTTGAGATGGGAAATGGTGTAAAATGTGGTGTCTTTCATTTTCTCCCATTACCCAAATGAAGTGTCAGTGCATTGTTCTTAGAACTTTCAGAAATAAACAAATAATCAAATCGCATTTGCCTTTTGTTTGTTTTGAAACGTCTGTGATGTGAGCTGTCGGCCTGGTGTTTGATGTATCCAACTGCAGAATACTGTGCACAGTAGAGAAATTTCAAAGTACCTCTCATTTTAGGTACTGAGATGGAACCTATGCTTTCTATGTTACTAAAAGCTGAAATATATTGGTCTGGCAATTTAGTTGATATTGCTTCCATTCTTCCCTGGATATGGATGTTCTACAACTTGACAAATAGGAAGATGGTTATTTATCTTTTTTTAAAAAAAAAAATCTATTCTCATCATAACAACTTCTTTTTATTGGGAGACTTTTACAAATAATAAAAGGTTAAAACAACCTGTCTATCCAGGGCATAGAAAACGTAGAGGTGACTACATCCATTTTTTGTAAATGTATTTAATGATCATTGATTGATCACCACTACCAGATTCCTGGCATTGTGGTACCAGCTGGAGAGAAGAGTAAGGTGGAGAAGCCATAACCTCTGTCTGCACTTAAGGCAACACTTCCCAGCTGATGTGCAGCAAATTGGTTACAGGTGTGCCAGGAGCCATTGTTCACCTCAGCCTCCACAGAAGCAGAAATGACCAGAGGTTGTCAGGCTTCCTAGCAGGTCACTTTCCTCCATAAGTAGTCTTTTCTAGGGCTCTTGGGAGTCTGGCCTTAGCTGAGTGGTATCTGACTGTTCTCTTTCCTCCAACTCACTAAGCTGAGAGATCCAGCGAGCATCACCTGGCACCACCCAACATAGCATGCTGCGGGTGGCCAAGGAGTTCCTCCACCATCTGGGCAAATATGTTAATGGTCAGATGCAAATGTATTATTATTGGATATCTGGAAATTGTGTCCGAGGAACTGCTGAAGGAGATTTCTTTCAAGCACCCACAGAACACGGTGGGTGGCTCAAGCGTGGTCTGTTGATGATGAGGAAAAGATGACCAAACCAAGTAGAGACTTTGAAGAGGAGTAGCTCCAGGAGGCAGGGCAAAAACTGGCTTCTCATATTTCTTTTACTTCTCTCCATTTATTTTGTTTTGTTTGTTTGTTTTTGCAGCATACAAGCTAACTTCTAGATGACTGTTTTAGTAAAAGGGACATACTCTACAAATTATGGCTTCATCAGGGTTTTGAAATATTTGACATGGAAAAGTTTGATTAAATTCTAAACCCATTCCCATTATGATAACTTGTTTCAACATTATATTTAGCTATGAAAGATAAGAAAAAACAGTTTGATTCCTTAAATATAATGTCAAGTGCCACAAATTTTTGAATGACTGCAAAAAAAAGTTACGTTATCACTTATGTGAACAAAGTTCCTCTCTTCATAACAACTTCCAAGAGTTTGAAGAGGTCAAGTAGCTATCTGAAGAACAAAATGATGTAAAAAAAAAAAATAAAGAGTTAGGAATTTCACTTCTGGAATAATGAAGCAGAGAGGTGGGGTTTTCCCCTCTATTCCTCCAAGTACAGCCACTATGCACTGAATATTTGTGTCCCTTGGAATTCATAAGTTGAAACTCTGGGATGGTATCAGGAAGCGGAGTCTTCAGAAGGTAATAAAGTCAGATGAGGTCATAAGTGTGGTGCGCTCATGACGGGATTAGTGCCCTTATAAGAGGATACATGAGAGAACTTGGTTCTTTCTCTGCTCCCTGCCATATGAGGATACAAGAAGAAGACAGCCACCTGCAAACAAAAAAGCAGACCCTCACCCAACACCTGATCAGCCAACACCTTGATCTCAGATTCACCAGCCTTCAGAACTGTGAAAAATAAATTTCTGTGTTTAAGCCACTCAGTCTATGATATTCTGTTACAGCAGCCTGGACAGACCCTAGACAATATGTTTAAAACAAACAAATGGAAGACTTTGAATAGTGGAATGAAGGAGGCAGACTGACTAAAGATCATGAGACTTGAGGAACAACACAGTAGTGAGTTCTGTGCCTTCTGTTTTTTGCTCATATATGCCAGGTTTGGGGCTGAAGAAACCAGAAATCCAGAGACGCCAAAAGGTGCAGACAAACAAAAACAAAAAACAAAAACAAAAAAAAAGCTTGAAAAAGTTCCTACTCTCTCCAGCCAGCAGACCAGGAAAGGGGCATCTGAGCAAGACAGAAACCATTAGACAGTAATCACACCACTCCAATCACACACTGGTTAAAGTAAGCATCCTGCTAAACAAACAGTTACTCATGACTATTCCAATAGGGGAGTGATGTTGTTTGGATGTGTGTCCCCTCCAAATCTCATGTTGAAATGTGATCCCCAGTGTTGGAGGTGGGGCCTGGTAGAAGGCGTTTGGGAAACGGGAAGGGTAGCACAGATCCTTCCTGAATGGCTTGGCATCTCCTTCATGGTAACGAGTGAGTTCTCATTCTGTTAGTTCACACAGAAGCTGGTTGTTTAAAGGAGCGTGGCACCTCCTCCTCTCTCCCTTCCCCCTTTCTCTCTTGCTCCCTTTCTCACCTTGTGATGTGTCTGTTCCCACTTCACCTTCTGCCATGAGTAAAAGCCCCCTGAGGCCTCATGAGAAGCAGATGCTGGCATCATGCTTCTTGTGCAATCTGCAGAACTGTAAGTCAAAACAACCTCTATTCTTTATAAATTATCCAGTCTCAGGTATTCCTTCAGAGCCATGCAAAACAGACTAATATAGGGAAAAAAACTAAACTCACCTCCACTTAAACAAAAAGCATGATGGTTTTTAAGCACTGGGGTGAGAAAGTAGAAACATACTGCAGTATGTTGAGAAGAGGTTGATCTATAGAACCTGTAGAGCACATTGAATTCTTCCTGAATTTGCAAATGTTCTTCTCTGGAATTAGGTCATCTGTGTTTGTTAATTGGGGCCTATGGAAGTTCTCTGGCTCCTATTCTTCCACCAGAGATTGGGAGATCCATGTACTATCTCCCTCCAAGTTCACCTTTCAAAGAGATGGTCCCAGGTCCTGAAGAAAGTGATTTCTGGGTTGTAAAACTGGCAAAAGGCTTTTTAAAAAATATACATCTCATAGAGGCAGAGAAAAGTATTATAAGTATTTTAAAATAAATGCTCTAAGGAGAGGGAGGCCAGTAGCATAAAGGCAGGAAAAAAAGCCTGTCTAAAATTTGGTCAAGGAGAGGGAAACACTAAGTTGTCTTGGTCGCACCACTGATGAAACTGACACCTGGCACACATTCCCATTCATACAAGAAAACGTTGTTATCAAGCAAATGGGCTCATTTCCCGGTGCACACATAAGTCAACAACTGTGATACTCACTGTTGAGAAAAGAAAGGTTTTATTGCAGAACCAGCCCACAAGGAGATAGGGGTCAGACTCAAATCTGTCTCCTCAATTTGGTGTCTGGGGCAAGTTTTAAAGGATCAGATAGCAAAGGATTTAAGGATGATGGCTTGGCTGAATCTGACTGAAGTCCTTTACATTTGACCATTTACAGTATGATTTGTTGAGGCAGTTTTAGCTCTGGATCTTCTGGGCCAATAGAACACTTGCTTCTGAAAGAGTTCCAGCATTGAACTTCTGGTCATATCCTAATCTTCTTGGTTCTGAGGGGTAATTGTTGGTTCTGGGTGTTGTTAGAGGTCAAAGGTGTTTTTTTGTTGTCATTTGTTTGTTTATTTTTCATTGTTCGTGCCTGGGCTGCATGACTCGCAGTTTTGGGCTCTGTTATACCTACAAGCTAACTCGATGTTTTGTCATCAACAGAGTTGGCTCAGTTTGGACTGGTCCTCCAACTTCAACAGGGAAGCCAAGACTTCCACCCTTGCAAGACTGTATAAAGGTGCCCCAACAACCCCATCCAGGGGTATCAAAGGAGGCCAGGTAAGGAACCAGGACTTTTATCTCCATCCAGCAGTAACAAGGCACTTATTGGTTTGGAGTTAAAGAAGCTAGAAATCCATAAATGTCAAAAGATGCAGAAAAAGTCTTAAATCAATAATTCAAGCTTCCACATCAAGAACCTTAAAAGCAAAATAACCCCAAAGCAAGAAGAAGGAAATAGACAATAAAGACAAGGGCACAAATCAATTAAATTAACAACAGAAAAACAATAGACATAATCAATGAAACAAAGAATTCTATAGAAATATCAACAATATTCACAAAACTCTAGAGAGATTAGCAAAGAAAAAAGAAGACATAAATTGCCAATGTCAGGAATGAAACAGGAATATAACTATAAGTGCTGCACATATTGAAAAGATAATAATGAAATACTACAAATAACTCTACACACAAATTTGACAACTTAGATAAAATTGACTACTTCCTCAAATCTGTAATGTTAAAACTCTCCAAATAGAAATTTCCAGATCTAGATGGGTTCCCTGGAGGATTCTACCAAACCTTTAAAGAAAAACTAACATTTCTACACAATGTTATCCAGAAAATAGAAAAGTGGGAACCACTGCCCAATTTTTTGTTGTAAATTTTGTATAAGACTGTACCAAATAAAACAAAATAAAAAACTGCAGACCCATATTCTTGATGAATACAAATTCAAAAATCCTTAACAAAATAGAATTTGGCAAATTTTTTTTAAAGTGTACATCATGATTAAACGGGGTTAATTCCAGGGATGCAGGGCTGGTTTAAAATCTAGCAATGTAATCCACCATATGATCACATCACTTAATAAATAAAAAGAATTGGACAAAATTAAACATGTATTTATAAAAGCTCTAAAATATATGAAGGAAACTTCCTCAACTCATTAAGAGCACCTATCAAAAAAACTATACTTACTATTATTTTTATCAGTGAAAACCTGAGTGCTTCCCTGTATGTGTAGGAACAATGTGAGATGGACACTCTCACTACTCTTTTTCAACGTAGTCTAGAAATTCTAATCAGTATAACAAGAAAAGAAAATAAAATACATATAAATTGAAAAGGAAGAAATAAAACTGCCTCTATTTTCAGATGACATCATGGCCTATGTAGAAAGCATGAGGAACCTACAAAAACTCCTAGAACTAATAAGTAAGCTCAGCAAGGTCATGTGAATAATGTAAATGCCAAAAAAAAAAAAATGTATTTTTACAAACTAGCAATGAACATTTTGATATCCAAAATTAAAATACAATACCACTTACATCACTCCAAAATAAAATACTTAGGTGTCCATCAAACAAAATAAGTACAGGACTTGTATGCTAAAACTATATAATATTGATGAAAGAAATCAAAGAAGATCTAAATAAAAGAAGAAAGGATGACTCAACATTGTAAAGATGCCATTTCTCCCCAAATGTATATACAGGTTTAATGCAATTCCCATTAAAAATATCAGCAAATATTTTGTAGATATAGAAAGATTATTCTAGAATGTATATGGAAAGACAAATGAACTAGAATAGCTGAAATAATTATTAAAAAGAAAATATACTTGGAAAGATCATTCTACAATTTTAAGACTTAATATTTAACTACAGTATTCAAGACTATGTGATACAAGCAAAGAGATAGAGCCACAGGTCAATAGAACAGAACAGAGAGCCCCAGAATTGACCCGCACAAATACGATCAAGTGATATTTATATAAAAGTACAAAAGTAACGTAATAGAGGAAAATGTGTTTTCAACAAATGGGTGCTAGAAAAACTGGACGTCAATGGCAAAAAAGAAGGAAAGAAGGAAGGAAGGCAGGAAGGCAGGAAGGCAGGCAGGAAGGCAGGAAGGAAGGAAGGAAGGCAGGAAGGAAGGAAGGAAGGAAAACCATGTCTGTGCACAAGATTTCAGATCCAGGCCAACAGTTTGCAACTTCTGCAATAAGCAATGGAAAATTTCTTATATGATTGAGTGTGCTCTCAGGTGCTCTCTCACCCACAATTCCATAATTCAGGAAGCTCTCAAAACAGAAGGTGTTTGTTTGTTTGTTTGTTTGTTTTCCATAAATTCACAGTAAACTCGTTTGGCTACAAAGCCGCACTTGAATTGATTTAAGCCTATTTTAAATTTGTATTTATTGTTAGTGTTTATCTCTTTTAATACAGAAATGTTAACTTATTTGATTATGGGACATTGTCCCACTCTTGCTGATCCATACTATATAATACATATGTTTCATATTACCTTTCTAAAACTGCCCCCATCTTCTAAGTTCTGAAGCCTAAATTACAACTGCTCCAAAGAAGTTTGGATAAAGGACTGTGAAACTGCCTTAGAAAAATCATTGGTGGCATTGTGAAAGATAGACGGTCCTTTCCTGAGTCATTAAATTTCCCAACAATCCTCTTTAGTTAAAAGCCAAGTCTTTCCTCTGCCCATCCATCATCTATTTATTCAACAAATATTTGTTTAAAACAAAACAAAATCGTCATTGAACCTTTACTACCTGTCAGACATTATATAGAGCACTGGAGATACAGAAATGAAAATGAATTTTCATTTAATCCAAAGACTTATGGGGAGACCGCACAGGGGCTAGTTAGGCAAACACACATTTAAAATACCCCAAATAGATAATCCATGAGGTATATAAAAATGACCTGATAATGAGTCATTTGAGAGTTGTTTTAAAAAATAGAGACTCACGTATTAACTTGTATGAAAATATAACCAGGCAAAGCACTAGTAAAGAATGTAACTGAGGCATGAGGAGAAATTTCGGAAACTATTAGATGGAAATTAAAATGACTGTATCAGGAGGGTGCCGGCTAAGCTGAAACAGGAGGAGGATGCCGGCTGGAGATTTGTTAGAGGCAGAGCATAATAAGAAGAAAGAGGCTAGAGTACAGGATAGGAAGAGATTCTACTTTCAAGTAGATTAGAACTTAGTAGCTTATAAAATGACTTTTGTATTAGAAGTTCCTAATACAGAAAAAGCTTATTAATTCAGACTAAAAAGGGATTAGATTTGTTAGCCACACCTTTCTGATTTTTTTATCTAAAGTATTAATTGTGGGGGAGAAATATGTAGTCATTAGATCTTCAGAGGCTAACAGAGAGTTTCAGCAATTTTGACCTCCAAACATGTGACTATAGAATCCAGGGTACTAACTAAACCCTTGTTGAATAACCTTCACTGCCTGCGTTCAGCATCTACACTTTCCACGGTGTCACCTTCTGGTATTAGATGCAGGGACTGCTGATTTAGTCTGAGTTGCAGCAGCCAGGGGTGATGCTTAATGGTTTTGTGAAGTATCGCAGCATCAGTATTCTGTCGCTGTATGAAAATCTAGTGTTTGCTTGTTCCCATCGGGGAGTCTCTCTTCCTGTAAAATACCCACTGCCACTACTTAAAGCAGAAAGCTAATGGCACAGAATGGAAGACAATCACCCAGGAAACTCGGAGCAGTATTAGAGAGCAGTAAAAAGCTGTTCTGAGTGTCCAAGGCAATTGTCATTGTCCCTGTATTCTTTGACATCAAGTCATTATTTTCAACCGCATTGTGAATTGTCTTTATTTTCCTAGAGCACTCATCAAAAAAGGCTCACTTCTGAAGGTTATGAGGAAATGCTGAGATTTAAAAACCTCAAATAAAGAAAGACTTCCAGATACAGGAGAAGGTTGCCTCAAAAACCAGGGTTGCCTCCAGTTTCCACATAGTCTATAGTCCCTGCCAAAAAAAAAAAAAAAAATTAGAAAGAAAAAAAAATCTTTGCGACCTAAACAAACTAGAAAACGCATCGTAAAAAATTGTGTGCACTTGAACTAAACTAACTTTAATTATATGAGGCTTTAAAGGTCTAATTTCTTTTTAATTAAAGAAAGGGAGGTGATTGTAAGAGGCTTATGCATCTGGAAATACACAAGTCACCAAAGTCATTTCAGGAAAGGGCTTCAACCTACATCCACCACTCACCTGCTCCCATACTTCACCATGGAAAATTGCAATCAAGGCATTTAGTTCCAATAATCTTGTTTTGTTTTATTTTTGTTTTTTACTTCAAATTTGCTTGTCCTGTTATTCTTTATCTTTGTTTAATCTTTTCTTAATGGAGTCTTTGCCCTCTCTAACAGTGAGGCTATGTCAGGAAAAAGAAAAAAGAAAAGAAAAGAAATAAGGAATCTTTCTAGGTCTTTCAAACGGAGGAACTGCATTCAAGGAAACTGGTTATTTAGGTGTTAGAAAAAATAAAGAGCCAAAGATAATGGCGAGGTGACCCAGAGATTAGCCAGAGCAGGAAGGTGCGGTTACACCAGGGTTGTGCAAATGACAGGAGGAATTGGTGATTTAGAGCCTAGAAGCCAAGCCTTTTACAGATGAAGATGCAGATGTTAAGAATCTTACCAGGGGGTTATCAAGTTAACAAGTTACAAAACTAGGATTTAACATTAGGTTGTCTGTCTACTCTTTATCATTAAGCTATACTGCCTCATAGAAGAGGCATCTATAGAATTTGCTCCCTGTGACATTAGCCCCTGCTCTTAAATCCAGCCATCCAGCCTTGTGCTATTCTATGGAGATGTTCATTAAAAGTTTCATTATTGTAAAACAAAGAAATTCTTAGGCCATGCAGCTGTCCAGAACCAAAATCTATTTATGCCACATTTGCAGTTCCTGGCATTGAATGTGTCCTATTGAACTCTTCGTTGAGATAATGAATTCAGACTTTTCATTCTGGTTCTCTGGGCCTTCTCAACATGCAGCTATATACACTCAACATATTGGAGTACCTGGCAATGTTTCAGGTGAAACACAGTCTTCTACCAAACTGGCTGTATCCTCGAGGCCCAGGACAGAGCCAGGCACTTAGTGTTCACTCAACACAGGCCACTGAATGAATGCATAAATTCTCTCCTTCCAAAATTAAAGAAATAAGGTGCTGATGCCCAGCTCTAGCAACATGCTATGCTCTTTGACATTCTGAGATAATTTTTTAACCTCTGATTTAACTTGCAAGGGATCAATGATAATTAGAATTTGAAAAAGAGTATTTTTTTATTTTAACTTGGACCATCTTATATGAAATATTCTACTCACTACTTATTCATTTGAACAAAGTTAGCAAATTTAATTTTTCTCACTCTAAAAAATCCCAATGCCAAAGTTATAAAATAGGACTTCCAGCCGGGCCCGATGGTTCAGGCCTATAATCCCAGCACTTTGGGAGGCCAAGGCGGGTGGATCACAAGGTCAGGAGATCAAGACCATCCTGATCAACATAGTGAAGCTCCATCTCTAGTTAAAAAATACAAAAATTAGTCGGGCGCGGTGGCGGGCGCCTGTAATCCCAGCTACTCAGGAGGCTGAGGCAGGAGAATCGCTTGAACCAGGGAGTGGGAGGCTGCGGTGAGCCGAGATCACGCCACAGCACTCCAGCCTGGGTGACAGAGCGAGACTCTCTCTCAAAAAAATAAATAAATAAAATAAAATAAATAAAACTTCCACTTATTTGTTTTTAACCATAACCCTCTGGGAGTCAATATGCTTCCAGTGTATTTTATCTTATATTGATGGTATCCAAAGTCCCTTTCAAACATGAGATTACAAGAGAGCCTATAATCAACAATACTTTGTCCTATAAAAATATGGAGTATGAAAATTTTAAGCACACAGAGTTTCAAAAGTTAGTTTTTACTACTTGGGAATGGCCAATGGCAACCCAACCTATAGAATATAAGAGGTGTGGGGCTGAATAGTTATTATATTCTCTAAGCATCGCAGTGGAAATTTTCAAAGCAATATCTTGTTTAGTCCTCATAAATATTCTGAGGCCCAGATATTTAAATTATCAGAGTCTTTAAGAACACCTCCTCTGCCTACAAGTTCTCCCAAAGGCTGGAAGAAAATATTGTTCTCATTTCACATCACTGTCTGAGGCCATGATTTTAAGTTCCATCTCATAAGAAAACTTAATATGTTTCCTGATGACTTTTTAGCTCTTTTGCTCTGGATGAAGATTTTATTCTTGCCTTGCTACTTGAAATTACTGTTTCATTCTATCCACTCCACACATTCAAAAACTCCATAATCATTCTTTCATTCATATACTATTTGATTCCATACTCTGCATCAGGCGCTGTACTAGTTACCTGGAACACGATGATGCACAAAACCACACATGGATACTTTCATCTTGGAATGTACTGTCTTATGGGGGAGATATATATTATTCAAAGCACCACAAAAATAAAGGTAAAATTGCAATCCTGTTTAGTACTATGAGCTAGAAGTTGATGATGAAATACAAATATATTTTTTAAATCTTGAATTTTCCCTTCCAGTAATGGTGGACGGGCATGTAGCAGATAAAGCTCTCTGAATATTAACTTGAAGTCGTGAGAGCTATCAAGGCAGTCAAACTTGAGGGAGTAAGATCCAGAGAGATGACAAACTGAGATAAGCCCAAATTCTACTCAGTTTTCTCCCTTGAGTTTTGCACTCATTTGTATAGACATAGGTCAAGAAAAGTTTCACAAAAATGAGAAACCGAGAGGTAGAATTGACAAAGCACCTTCACAATGATGAGACTATAAAAGCTGGTGAAGGGTCCTAACAAGGGATAAAGACACTTACAAATACCTCAGGCTTCCAGTTGGGAAACCCTAAAAGACCAAACCCTGGAAGTAAGGATGAGTTATAAAAAGATAAGTCTATACAGAGATTATAATCCTGCCCAGAAACAGGTAGAGTCTCTTCAATTTCGTGTGGCCAATAACCATCATTCAGGGAAATACTAATAGAAATCCCAAGAGAAAGGACTAAAAGAAAAAATAATAACCATAGAAGAGACTCACAGGTGATCCAGGTATTATGACTATCAAGCAAAGACTTAAAATAGCTTATTAATATCTTCGAAAATAAATGGTAAGATGAAGAATATCATCGGAGAACTGGAATCTATAAAAGAATCAAATGGAAATTATATATGTGGACATGACAATTATTGAATTTCAGAACTCAGTAAAATGGGTTTAACAGCAGATTAGACACAGGTGAATAGATTAGTGATTTGGAAAAGATGTCAGTAAAACCATCCTTAAACTACAAAGGGGAAAATGGATGAAATATAAATAAAATAGAGTAAAGGGGCATGAAAAGGACTAACATATGTGTAATTAAAAACCTAAAAAGGAAAGAAAGAGAATGTGCAGAAGCAATTTAAAATAAATAATGGCCAAGAATTTTCCAGAACTGAAGAATGATATTAAGCAACAAATATCAAGCATTATCAACCTTAAGCAGCACAAATACACAGAAACACACAACTAATACATCTTAGCAAAACTGATCAAAACAAAAAATAAAGAAAACCTTTAAAATCTTTTCATAAAGAAAAGAGTAAAAGCTATCTATTTTGCAGAAATATTGGTGTTTTAAAAGTGCTGGTAGAAAACAGAACTGTTCATAATAAGCAAAATTTGCAGGTAATGAACATATTCAAATAACTAAATTATGACATTTTGTTAAATGTGCCATACATCAATTAAAATAAATTACCTAATGCTACATACAGAAAAATGGATGAATCTCATAAACAAAACAATGAGACAAGGAAAGCACACACAAAGGAGCATACAACACTTGATTTTATTCATATCAAATCAAATTCAAAAATAGACAAAGCTAATCTGTGGTTTTAGAGACTGGGATGGAAGTTATCACTGGGGAAGTAGGGTTACAGACAGGGAGGAATCATGAAGAGTATTTTAAAGTATTGTTAATATTATCTTTCTTGATACGGGTGCAGTTAATTTTTTCCAAGCTATAAAACTGGGAATTTTGTACTTTTTAATTCATATTAAAATTTAATTACTTAATTCACATAGAAAAACAATAAAGTAAAAACTCTTACTTTAAACTCTGCTCCTATATCAGTGCCTTAACAAATAAAATGTGCAGGGTTCATGATCATTTTGAACAAAGCAGAGAAAACTAATTCCCGTAAAGTACATCCCACTGGCCCAGAGGTAGCACTTTCAGGGAAACCCAAGATGCCACCAATGCCACATTCTAATATAAATCATGCACCTATTGAAAGTTTTACAGTTGAATGCCAATAACATCGGTTTTTCACATTCCTTTCCCCTACTGTTAAATCTGTTATTGCCTTCCACTCTGACAATTGCCGAATATAATGGGGAATTATAAATTAAACTCCTGGGTTCTTAAGCAAACATTATGCAAGTTTATCTCTGGAGGAAATACATTCCTCAAATTCAAAGGCAAAGTTTCTCTTTGTTAAGTTACAATGGACTGAATACAGGGGAAATTATATGATATCTATATTATCATAGAACCTATTTTCAAAAAAGAAAAAGAAGGAACTTTATTCTTTAGCCAGAAAGTATGTATTTTAATTAAATAGAAAATTTCCCATTATTACATTTGCAGTTAGCTCTTGGTTAAGAAATATTGGAGGATTTCTTACATTAATATAAAATATGTTGTAGCCTAAAACTGTTATGATAATTACCGCCAAATTATATATTCTGTTTATGTTTAAAATGCATGTGTTTATATGTAACATGTATTCATGAGACTGTCTTGAAAACAAAATGAGCAAACAAAAAACTAAAAAGTCCTCTTAAAATACACAGTCATCATGGTGTTAGAAAAAAGATAGACCTTTTGAGACAGTGTGACCCTCATGTATACACAGAGGCCATGGCCCATGGAATTGGAGCCCTGAAAACCAGGACATGGCTCTGTTTCCTATGCTGAAAACTAAATACCTCCTTATAGCCAAAAATAAGGAAAAAAGACATACATTGACCCCAATAGTCTATTCCTTGGCTGAGGTGGAATTTTGTCTTCTAGTACTTCTTGGCTCTGTTTGAGTTCCAACCAAAAGCTTATTTCACTTAACCTCTTTCCTATAAGTTATTGAAGGAGTAATTACTTGATATGCTTTCCTCTGCCTGCGGAAAAGTAAAGCTGATAGCATAAAACAGGTCTCATAAAAAATTAGTAGCCACCCAGCCTGTGACACTCAACCAGCTGAAAGCTGATCCCTGCTGAGCCTTTTCTCCAGTAGCATTTCTGTGAACAGAGTCCCAGTTGCTGATGACCAAGCAACAGGAGCAGATAAGAAATGACCTGAGAGGCCAGGAGAGCTGGTCTGGACCTCCCTGATTACAGTTAACTTACTACATTGTCCCTGTTCCAACAGTGCCCTTTCGGTTAAACGCAATAAATCTCCTCCTCTTTAAGTGACAGGGAGCCTGAATGGTTACTTTGGCTTTCAGGAATGAAAACCGCGGAGAAATCAACCTATCTAAAACAGGGAGAGCAAATAGCCACCCACTGAGACAAAGCTGTGAACCCTGATTTTTTTTGCTACGTGTTGATCTTAGAAGTGATTTTAATTTCTTGTGTAGTATGATATTTCACAAATACCCTACAATGTACAATTCCCTTTCTAGAATTTATTATTTTATAATTAGAAGAGGAAAAAAAAAAAACAAAAGGTAAGCTTTTAGTTACCAGCCCTCAAAAATATCTTAAGTGATTTTTGTCTTTCATATATTGCCTGCATTCATTCTGTGAATACGCCTTTCTTTTAAGATTTGGGAGAGTAGGAAATCAGTAGAACATACGTCCAACAGCTAGCTGACACCTGCCGATCAAAATTGAGTCTGGTTTCACCCAGATAAAACCTGCATCTGACTCAGGACGTTTCTCACAGTTTCTCATGGAAACTCGGAGACTTGTACCTCATTCCCCATCATTTAATAGTATTATTTGCTCAATTTGAATAGGTTTTCAGTAAAGATAATTAACATTTGTTTAGTGGTTCTCAACTTTGGTGAAAATATTTTTTTAATCCCAAAACAATGCAAAGTACATCTTTGTGCACTTCCCATTTAATAGATGAAGACATTGAGAATTTTAGTAAGTAATCACACAGCTAAAATATGGAGCAACTACAGAATTTTATGTCTATATGCTTTGAAATTTGTACTCTTCCTCCGTCTATATTATCCTCCTCCCTGCTGAGAAATGTTGCTAGTGCTGTTTGTTTATGCAAATCAACAAGATCAGTCTCCCTGATTAAAAGCAAAATACTAATACAGTCAGCCCTCCCTATCTGCCTATTTGGCAGGCCCCCTAAGGGACTTAGGCATCTGGGGATTTTGGTATTTGCAAGAGAAAAGGCAGGATGTCATGTCCTGGAACCAATCCTCCATGGATACTAAGTAGTAGGAGCCAACTGTAGCAGCCTTTCTGAATTTAGTCACACTAGTTCCCAATTTACATCTTAATCTCCCCTGTCTGCTAAAACAGGTTTTTCAACCTTGGCACTCTGGTATTTTGGATCAGATCATTCCCTTGAGGGGTAGGAGGTGGGCTGTCCTGTGCATTGTAGAATGTTTAGCAGCATCTCTGGCTTCTACCTACAAAATACCAGTTGCACTCCCCCACCCCAAATCATGACAATTGAAAGTGTCTCTAGATATTGGCCATGATCCCTGAAAAACAAAATTGCCTCCAGTTGAGAACCACTGGCCTAAGGAATCTAACCAGCAGTTAAAACTTCAAAAGAGTTTGTATTCTCTTCTCTTTAAGCAAAGCCATCTTACACATTTTAAAAAGATCTCTTCTCTCAGTTGTAAGCCGTTCAAAGACTCAGATTCTTCAGTGTGACAAAGTGTGCTTCAAAATGCTATTCTCCTTTCTAGGAAATTCACTAAACTTCACATTGCCCATTTGTAGGTGTATGCTAGGTGCAATTTATTAGTCGATTTCACAAGATTTCTTCTCCCCATGTGCAGGCCCTGAGACATACATGGCAGATGTCTGTCACCATTAGTCTATTTTCTGTTGCTTAGAACACACTACCTGGAACTGGTAATTTATATAGAAAATGAATTTATTTCTTAGCATTATGAAGGCTGATGAGTCCAAGGACAAGGGGCTGCATCTGGTGAGGGCCTTCTTGCTGGTGGGGACTCTCTGCAGAGTCCCAAGACTATAAAAGATGAGGAGCTAAGCATGTTAGCTCAGGTCTTTTTTCCTCTTCTTTACAGCCACCAGAGACAAGCTCATGATAATCTGTTAATTTATTAATCAATAACCTATGATTATAGTCTATTCTTTTCTTTTTTTTTTTTTTTTTTTTTTTTGAGACAGGGTCTTGCTCTGCTATCCAGACTGGAATGCAGTGGCACAATTCTAGGTCACTGCAGCCTTGGAAGCCTGGGCTTAAGCAATCCTCCCAACTCAGCCTCCTGAGTAGCTGGGACTACAGGCATTAGCCACTGCACCCTGCTAATTTTTTTAAAAAAATTATTTGTAGAGATGGGATCTTGTCATGCTTTCCAGGGTGGTCTCAAAACTCCCGGCTCCAAGTGATCTTCCTCCCTCAGCCTCCCAAAGTGCTGAGATTACACCATGAGCCACTGCACTTGGCTTTGGATTAGTCTATTCTTAAGGGCAGAACCCCCATGACCCAATCACCTCTTAAAGTTCCCACCTCGTGAGTTTTAATAAGTTCAACCATTGTGGAAAGCAGTATGGAGATTCCTCAAAGAACTAAAAACAAAACTTGCATTTAACCTAGCAATCCCATTATTGGATATATTCAGAGAGGAATATAAATCATTCTACCATAAAGACACATGCATGCTAATGTTCATTGCAACACTATTCACAGTGGCAAAGACATGGAATCAACCCAGATGCCCATCAGTGACAGTTTGGATAAAGAAACTGTGGTACATCTACACCATGGAGTACTATGCAGTCATAAAAAAGATGAGATTATATTTTTTTGTGGGACATGAATTAAGTTGAAGGCTATTATCCTTAGCAAACTAATCCAGGAATCAACAACCAAATACCGCATGCTTTCACTTATAAGTGAGAACTAAATGATGAGAACACATGGACACAAAGAAAGGAATAACAGACACTGTGGGCTCCTTGAGGATGTAGGGTGGAAGGAGGGAGAGAAGCAGAAAAAAATAACTATTGGATACTAAGCTTAATACCTGGTTGATGAAATAACCTGTACAACAAACCCCCGTGACATGAGTTTGCCTATATAACAAGTCTGCACATGTGCGCTTAAACCTAAAATAAAAGTTTTTAAAAAGGCCTCACCTCACAATGTTGTCACACTGGCGATTAAATTTTAGCATGCACTTTTAGAAAGGACAAATATCTAAACCAGAGAGGTAGAGGAACATCAACCTTAAAAACAGAGAGAACTGGATTTTGGTCCCACCTCTAACATTTCTTAGTTATGCAATCATGAGTGACTCAACCAGAAGTCTTTTAAAATTTCTTTTGGAGAAAATAAGGATTTTAAGATTCCAAGAGAAGGGCAGTGATCTATAAAAGCTGAACATGCCCACAAAATTACATTTCTGTGAATTTGAGCCAGTAGCTTAACCTCTAAGACTCAGTTTCTTCATCTGTCAAATAGTACATAAGACTACAACAATGGTTTAAAAACCATCGATCTGGAAATTATTACAGGGTCTATGGCAGTGCGGAGAGGTGAGTAATTGTGATCTAGTATTTTCACGCTTGATCTTTCCACCACAGCACATAGGCTTTCACACTGTACCCCCTGCTCTCTCAGCACCTGTGAACTGACCGTTCCTTCTGCCTGTAATGCTCCCAGAAATCCACATGGTGCATTACCTCAACTTCGAGTCCACAACGAAACTTCTCAAGGGAACTTACCCTAAATAACCTGTTGAAAGACTTATTCCCAGCCTAGCACCACTCATGAGAGATAACCTTGTTGTATTGTTTTTATCTTACAATACTATTAGGTTATTAATGTTACATTATTATAATAATGTATACATGTATTTTACTTCTTGACTGTTTTCTTTCACTAGAATGTAAACTGCATGAGAGGAAGGATGTTGTCAGTTTTGTTTAACCCAGTGCCTAGAAACGTTCCTGGTATACATTAGAAATCTGTTGGATGACTGAACTAAATAAAAGAGAGAGACACCTCAGAGTGGCCTAGTTACATCCGACTGCTTCATGTCCGGTTCTAACAGAACATGCCTGGTGTTTGCTATTTTGTATACTGGTGAACCAACTCCAACTTGATTTTAACCTTTAAGCTGTCCTCGTTCATTCCTGGTCATAGGCCAAACTAACTTTGGGAAGGAATTCAGTTCATGGTTTGAAACAAAATTGATAACAGCCCTTTCCTGAAAAGGCTCCCTTCTTGCCTGGGGACCAGTCTGCCTTTGCAGGACTAACAAATTAGCTATAAGATCAGAAATTACAGTTTAGGGGCCATGCAGCCTCTGGCTCCAAGACTCTGAACCTCCCCAAATTGGGGATAACGTCACTATTGTGAAACCTAAGATCGGTGCTTGAGATATTTTGAAAACCCTGCACTCCATGGATCAGGTGACACCACCCAGACCGGTAATCTGGCTCGATCAGTTCTGTCATTGCACCCAGGAACAGAAGACAGCAAGAAAACCTCTTCGACCCCCTATGATTCCATCTCCAACCTGACCAATCAGCACTCCCCACTTCTCAAGCCCCTACCCGCCAAATCATCTTTAAAAACTCTGATCCCCAAATGCTCGGAGAAACTGATTTGAGTAAAAATAAAACTCCGGTCTCCCACACAGCTGGTTCTGCGTGAATTCCTTTCTCCATCGCAATTTTCATCTTGATTAATCGGCTCTCTCTAGGCAGCGGGCAAGGTGAACCCATTGGGCGGTCACAGTGGGGACCCATATATGAGTTTCTGTGGCAATATTTGGGCTCTTTCTGCAGCCATTTCAGAAAACTAGTCTTGGAAATATTTATGTATTAAGCTCTCATTACCGAATTAATTTTGGTTAAATATCTCAGGATATGGCACATTCACTTGTCAACAGCCTCCTTTTAGCATTAGGTTCATTTTATCGTTTTGCTCATTTTAATTTGTGTTTTTAGTACCAAGAAACTTTTTACAATCAGATATTTTATATTAAATGCATTTTGGAAAATTGATAAAAGTTACATTTTATTAGCGCATATTTATCTTATAAGTTCAAAGATGAACTATTACAAGTCAATCCGTAAGAATGATAAAATCATTTCAATCACTAAAATTATTTGAAATGAGAATTAAGCATGAGAGCAAGTCTGTTGTTAGCCTCAGCTAATTTATTTCCACAATTTATTTTGATTTCACAACATTCAGCAGACCTTGAATCACCTAAATAAGTAGTTGCAAATGGTAATATTTATTAAGAGCTCATTTGCTATCTCAGGATACTTACAAATATCTACAAAGGCATGATAGCAGAATAGTAGAAAATGTACTCCACTGTTGAAAACCATAAATCTTTTACATGTGATTGCATTATTGCATTTCTAATGACAAATGCGGTCTGAAGCCCACACAAGCTTGAAATAAAAATAATAATAAAGTCTCAGTATAATGAAAAGAGTATTATTCCCAGCCTAGCACCACTCATGGGAGATGACCCTGTTCTATTGTTTTCTTTTTTTTTTTTTGTTTTTTTTAGTAGAGACGGGGTTTCACCGTGTTCGCCAGGATGGTCTCGATCTCCTGACCTCGTGATCCGCCCGTCTTGGCCTCCCAAAGTGCTGGGATTACAGGCTTGAGCCACCGCGCCCGGCCTATTGTTTTCATCTTACAATACTATTAGGTTATTAATGTTACATTATTATAATAATGTATACATGTATTTTACTTCTTGACTGTTTTCTTTCACTAGAATGTAAACTGCATGAGAGGAAGGATGTTGTCAGTTTTGTTTAACCCAGTGCCTAGAAACGTTCCTGGTATACATTAGAAATCTGTTGGATGACTGAACTAAATAAAAGAGAGAGACACCTCAGAGTGGCCTAGTTACATCCGACTGCTTCATGTCCGGTTCTAACAGAACATGCCTGGTGTTTGCTATTTTGTATACTGGTGAACCAACTCCAACTTGATTTTAACCTTTAAGCTGTCCTCATTCATTCCCGGTCATAGGCCAAACTAACTTTGGGAAGGAATTCAGTTCATGGTTTGAAACAAAATTGATAACAGCCCTTTCCTGAAAAGGCTCCCTTCTTGCCTGGGGACCAGTCTGCCTTTGCAGGACTAACAAATTAGCTATAAGATCAGAAATTAAAGTTTAGTTTCTGAAAGGTAATTTCCAGCCAGGAGAAGAGTTACTGACTGGAGGTGGAGATGAGAGCTTAGGCATGGTGTGATAGCGGGAGTGGAGAAGAGGACGTTTAGAATACTGACTTATTCTGGGCCAGGTGGGTGGCTCATGCCTGTAATCCCAGCACTTTGGGAGGCCAAGGCAGGCAGACCACCTGAGGTCAGGAGTTCGAGACCAGCCTAGCCAACATAGTGAAACCCCGTCTCTACTAAAATACAAAATTAGCTGGGCCTGGTGGTGGGTGCCTGTAATCCCAGCTACTCAAGAGTCTGAGGCAGGAAAATTGCTTGCACTCGGGAGGAAGAGGTCGCAGTGAGCTGAGATCGTGCCATTGCACTCCAGCCTGGGCAACAAGAGCAAAACTCCATCTCAAAAAAAAAAAGAAAAAAGAAAAAGAAAAAGAATGCTGACTTATTCTGTTTCATAGTATCTTGAATAGACGATACTTAACTTGCAGGACGTCATCATTAGCAAGTAATCCAGCAAAAATAAGATGGATGCTGATGTCTAAGCTCTCTTCTTTTATTGTCTTTAACACTGCCTAAGCCTAAATAAAAGAAGATTAAGTCAACAGAGCTTCAAAAATATGAATACATGTGTGCATGTATGTGTATACACAGGCACAATATATGCACATGTATACATACATGTACATATGTATATTGTGAGTAGATGTGGTATATATGAGGGTCTACGAATATGCATGTATATGTATAAACACATACATTGCACCATATATTTGAAAAACTCTTAGTAATACTTGAAACATCCTACATTCCTTTACAGACAAATATCTACTCTACGTGTTACATAAATAGGGGGAATATTTAGATACTCAGGTTGACTTGTATGAAAGTACTCCCTTGATGCTAAATTTTATAGCTTGTTTTCACTTTACTTAATGTGAATATTGAACATAATCCTGAAGATTATATTATGGCTAAGACATGATTTTTCAGTTATTCCCTGGCTTCATGTCTCTCACAGAATGAGTTGGAATTTAGTGTTATAAGTAATTATGAGTTTCACACACTATCTGTATAAAATAATATAATATATATTTCATATTTATATACTGATCGATGAATGGAGAACATATAATTTTATCAGTTGACTATGGCAGCTAGTGAGTATATTTCATTTTCACTCATCCTCTAGGTATTAAAAAATAATGAATACATCACTATACTTTACTGTTTTATGTAAATGTTCCATGCAGTTAAAGAGCTATAAAGTCAAAATAAAATGTTAATGGCAGAGAAAGAAATGGCACAATATTAGAAGCAGGAGTTTGTTTTCTGATCTCTTAGGACTAAGAGAGAAGCTTCTGCTTTAGTCTAACCATGCTGTTGCTTTAACTAGCTGAGGGTTAGGCAAATGGTAGCCCAAGGGCTAAATCTGACCCATGACCTGTTCTTGTAAATAAAGTTTTATTAGAAAACAGTCACACACCCTTTTACATATTTTCTATGACTACTTCTATGCAACAATGGCAGAGGTGAGTAGCTGTAGCAGAGACAATAAGGCCCATGAAGCCTAAAATATTTATCAACCAGTCCTTTACAGAAAAAATTTGCAAGTCCTGAACTAGCCCAAACCCTTCTAGAAGGTGTAGCACAAGTTTTTCTAGGCAACTAGGTGGTCCTGAGATGGCCTCAGCACCCTCACCATTAAAGGACATGGTAGGCACAGTCAGAACTTCCCCATAACTAGTCGCCTGTCCTTCAAGAACACAGAGAAGCATATTCCCAACCCTGTACCAGGCTGTCTGCCTCTAGTACCCTTATGCTCTGTGTATTTTGTTATTGTACCATCAGGGCCTGTAGTTTTGCCTGAAGCATATTAGCAATAAAAATGTCAATACTAATTTATTCAACAAATATTTTTTAACAACCTCTACTAACAGTAATTAGACACACACTATGTTCTAGATATTTGACTAGATAAAACTGTAAAGGTATTTTCTCATTTATTCCTCATAACAAACCTTGGAGATAAATCTTATTATCATCCCCATTTATGGAAGAAAACTGAGGCCTAGAGAGTTAAAAAGTACATCAAGATCAGTTGGAATTGGCATGTGTACCAAGACTGTCTGCCTCTGAGACCCTTAATTCCCGTAACAAAGGTGTGACCCCAGCTATTCACATCTGCTGGAGGCTTCACTAGCTCCAGATGCTAAGCCTGCTGATGTGTGGGACAATGTTGCTGGTGCTGGAAGCCAAGGACTCAAATGTCTGTGTCGGTGATGCCAATTCCTAATTTGGGGAACATGGTAGATAACTCCACTGACAGTGCTTCTGCTGCTGCTGCTGCCAGAATTGCTATCCTTGCTCTTCACACAATGAATACTGCCATTGGGATGCTACATGAACCACATCCCTGCCCGTGTGACCAGTGCGAGTTTTGACAGCACCCTATGGAAAGTATAAGTGGACAGCTGTTTTAGTTTGCATTTATTTGTAATAGCCTGCTTATATAGGATTTACAGAGTCTAGGAGAATGGAAACAGTGCAAATTTGAGGGGCAAATCTCTCCTCCTTCTGAATCATGCTTTGTCATTGGACCAACTTTCTATTTTCCTTCTCTCTTCCTTGGTACAAATTGTCTCTCCCAAAGTACCCAAGACAGTCACATCAATAAACACCAGGGAGTCCTCACACCTGACTCAAAGGCCCTCTAGACTTATCCAGATTTAGCTGTATTTTAGCACGGGACATAGTAAGCTTGAAACCTGTGCTTTAGACATCTCCCTGGATTCTCTCAACCATGGTTTTCTGCTTGATGCTTTTGATTACCTTCTAGGAAGATTGCCTGGAAACAATTACACTCTAATAGGCTGTAGGGGACAGATTTTTTAGCTTCTTTGCAGGAAAGGCTGTTAAATTCTGCCACTATCCTTCTGGTAGGGGCTGTGTCCTCATGAACTCATGGGAATGCATTAGTGAGATGTAGTAAGGCCCACTAGGGGTGGAGAAGCCTGGCTCCTATTGGACATCTGAGAATATAGGTGCATAGAGGTAACGATAATCCCGAGCACCTGCCTAAAGTAAACTGTTATTTAAATGGAAGTTCAAAACAACCTGACAAAATTTGTCAGTACGCACATGCACTTGGTATTTGATTAAACCTTACCAGGGCTTTAGGGGTAACCTCTAACCTCTGCTTTGAGTCAGGAAAATGATAACTTCTTCCTTGGAGGATAAAAGAAATTATTTTCTTAAGGCTATCCCAAGCCTCTCTCTCTCTTTCTCTCTCTCTCTTTTTTTTTTTTTTTTTTTTTTTTTTTGAGATGGAGTCTCCCTCTGTCACCCAAGCTGGAGTGCAGTGGTGCAATCTCAGTTCACTGCAACCTCCACCTCCCAGGTCAAAGCAATTCTCCTGCCTCAGCCTCCCAAGTAGCTGGGATTACAGGCATGTGCCACCACATCTGTCTAATTTCATATTTTTAGCAAAGACAGGGTTTCGTCATGTTGACCAGGCTGGTCTCGAACTCCTGAGTTCAAGTGAGCCACCCACCTCGGCCTCCCAAAGTGCTGGCATTACATGCATGAGGCATAGCACTGGGTCCCAGCCTTTTGAAAATTCCTGATTCTCTTCAATCTGCTAGTATTTTCCCCTTTCAAATGAGCCACACATTGAAGAGCTTTCCGGATTTACAATGATGCCCCGTGCAAGCATAATATGACAGCATCATTTCTCATGCATCGTAACACACATCCTGCACCTTTCCTTGTTGCTGGTGAGTACTGGCTCAGTGCCTATGAAGGGGCCCTGGCTGGTCCCTTGGGGTTCATGTACCTCTAAGTGGCAGGTGGGCAGATGGAGATTTTCCATGGACTACCTCATATATTCTACTTACTATATGGACACTTCCATTGTTTGGGGATTGTTTTTCCTGCTAACATTCCAAAAGAGCTGCTAGAGAAAGGTTGGGTGCAATAACCCAGAAGTGTGGGGCAGTTGGCATGCAATGGGGACAACTTGAGACCATGGGAGATGAGAATACGTGGAAACATTCTTTTCCATTCCTCTCCCAAGATTTACGATTAAAAAAAAAAAAAAAAAAAGTCCACACAGACATTTGGAAGGCATCCAATGAAACTGAGCTATCATCCTCACTTATACAAAGCTGTGACCAGCCAGGTACATAGGAAATGAATCTGCTTGTATTTGCCCTCTTTCCTTTTCCAATTTCTGCTTCATCTCTACTTCTGCTCCCTAAGAATTGCGCTCCCCAATAATATATTAGTACAAAGTGTGTGCCCCAGGTTCTGCTTTCTGCAGAACCTGGCTGAAGACAATTCTCCAGCAGAGTTTTATTTAGGTAGAAAAAGCATGTATAGTCTTGATGTGTAGGATATAAGTCTTCAAGGTTTTAAACAATGTATAAATAGAGTGGTAGAGGAATGATGAGGCAAGGAAGAAAAGTAAGACACACCAACTACTAATCCTGCCCCTTTCAGTATGGAGAGTTAAGGCTATGCACTGATCCTTCTTGAATCTCAGTTTCCCTGTCTCTGAAACTGGAAAATTAATAGCCTGTGGGGAGTAAGAATGAAACGAGATAATGGATAGGACACAAGACAGACTGTCATGGTTAATATGTAGATTGTAGAATGAGGCAAACTTTGGTTGGAATTCCCAGATCCATCTTTTGCAGGCTATATTAGCTCTCCAAGTCAATATTTCACCTCAGTATAGCACGTAGTTCATAGGATCATTGTGAATTACAAACAAGGTACACACAGTGCTTAGCACAGTGCTTGAAACAGAGCTGCTAGTAAATGTTATTTATTGTTATATTTTAAAATTATTAGTGATGTTTAAAATATTACACAAACATTAGCTATTAGAGTAGTCCCCTTTTATCTGTAAAGGAAACGTTCCAAGACCCCAGCAGATGCCTAAAACCAAGGATAGTACTAAATCCTATATATATACGGTCTATTTCCCTATACAAACATACTTATCATAAAGTTTAATTTATAAATTAGGCATAGTAAAAGATTAACAACAATAACTAATAATCAAATAGAACAATTGTAACAGTGTATTATAACAGAAGTTATGTAACCTCTCTCTCGCCCTTTCTATCTCAAAATATCTTAATATTTTCAGCCCATGGTTGACTACTGGTAACTAAAACTGGAAAGAGAAACTACAGATAAGGAGGGACTACTGTACCAGCTTATTATAATTTGGATAATTTTCTTTTTCATAATGTGCATTTCCATCACTTATACTACATGGAAGATACGTCTTTCCCAGATGAAATGGTTTCTACAATAGACGTAAGTGACCTGATTACAGGATTTTCTGTATAATTCTTGCACTTTTGCCATGAGAAGCTATATAATAGAATTTGTGGAATTGAAGTAAATATAATATGTACCTGGGATGAGAGATTCATGAAGCTTTTTCATGTGTTAGAAACCAATAATTAAGAAAAGATTTTTTCTTCAAGGAACCTGCAGTTCAGAAGGGAAGACAATGATGGCAATTTAACTTGACTGTGATTGGATAAGTACAAGGTGTTATAAGACCAGACAAACACCTAACTTAGCTGCGAGTGTCCTTGACGGATGAGGATTCATTCAAATGACCCTTTAAGAGTAAAAGCCAACAAAGAAAACACATTTTCCTTATTACTTTGAGGAAAAGAAACTTTAAAAAAAAGGTTTCATAAACTAAACTGAGATTATCTATCTTTAACTCCATCAAGGACCTATCAAAACTTGTTATCTTCAATGAGGAAAAAGTTTAGGAATTGAACATTTGGAGAGGAAAAGAGTGTTAGAAACAGCCCTTCCACAGTGATAATGTACTCCTTTTGGCCCCATAAACTTCCAGAATCTTCTTTAACTAAATAACTCATCAAGAAGCAGGTCTAAATGCCTCTTGAAATCTCCTGTCCCTTGAGGATGAAATATATATGTTTAGGATGATCTTTAAAAAAATGGTTTTGACTTCAGAATACCCACAAGAATTTCTGCATAGCCTTTAGACCAAAAAAAGCCGATGGTGGCTTACATCTCTGAAATACAAGAACAAATGGATGTTCAACAAATAAGAATAATATTTGCCGGTAGCTGTAATGAAACCAGTCCCTTTCATGCTGCAGAAGCGGCAATAAAATATAAAAAAAATTAACAGGTGTTTGATACTGACTACTCCCCTAAATGTTCATGGTTTCCTTTCTTCTGCCTAGAGGATAAAAGAACCCAGTAAAAGCACTCACTTAAGATTCTTAGAACATTTCTGTGGGTAGAATGTAAAAAACAATAGATATCCATCTTGGTAAAATGAGCATTGTAGAGGGTGTGTGAACTGTTTGGATGTGGATGAACAAAAAAAGAGACTTTATCACAAGTCTATTTCAGAAATGAATTAGAAATGTTCCTTTACCCTTTAAAATTATACAGACCTCTAGCTCACCCTGCAGCACAAAGGAAAAATATCATTTTTATTACTGTTAGTAGTAGTCACTAACTTTCATTGGGAGCTTACTATGCGATAAAATCTGTGCTCAGTGCTTTATGTGGCTTGGTTTGGTTTTTCTTTAAACAGGGCTTAAACTAGGGTTTGAAGGGAAGTGTTTTTTCTGGGAGATGATCCTTAGAAACAGTAGTGAGGGAATGAGGGGAAGGAGATGGGGAAGGAGCAAAAGTTAACAAAATATCTCTTACCTGGGCCGGGCACAGTGGCTTACGCCTGTAATCCTAGCACCCTGGGAAGTTGAGGCGGGCAGATTGTCTGAGCTTGGGAGTTTGCGACCACCCTGGGCAACATGGTGAAATCCCATCTCTACTAAAAATACAAAAAATTAGCTAGGCCTGGTGGGAGGCACCTGTAGACTCAGCTACTTGGAAGGCTGAGACACAAAAACTGCTTGAACCCGGGAGAAGGAGGTTCCAGTGAGCTGAGATCACACCTCTACACTCAAGCCTGGGTAGAGAGTGAGACTTTGTCTCCAAAAAAAGAAAAATATCTCTTACCTAAATCACTGAATTTGACAACAAGGTCTTCACCTTGCCCAGACTTTTGAGAAGCATGCAAAATGACTTTCAGAATTGTTCTAAAATGACAGGAGGCTGGGGCATGTGTCCACTGGCTGCCAACCTTCAATGCTTAAGGGTTATTTCCTCTGCACTTCACAATTGCCCTTGCATAGGAGCTGAGTAGACTCCCAAGGTTTGAAGAAAGCCCTGGGGCAAAAAACAGGAAGGTATACAGTACTTGAGATGGAATGTGATCAGTGACAGTCTAAGTTGTCCACTCGAGCTGTGATTGGAATTAAAGATTGCCAAGGAGATGTTGCAAAGGCAACTAGAAAATCAGTGATATGGCTTATTTTATTTAATTTTCACAACATCCTATTATACCAGTATCATCCCCAGTTTATTGAAGAGAATATTAAGACTTAGAGAACTAATATCCTATGTCATATGTCATCCCGTTAGTTAATGGACTTCAAATCCAAACAATATGGAACCTGGAATCTTAACCACTGCATTATCTCCCACCAGGAACATAATCTCCACAACCTCTTGTCTAATATATTCATTTTTACTTTGCTAAGAAATGCAAAGAAACCTTTTTAAAGTATAAAACCCATGGCTAACGAGACTTCCCTGACTCATCTTTAAGAATCAGGTCTCTTCAGTAATTTAGAGGATTTAGTTGAAGTTGTTACTACACAATTGAGTTACGGCATTTCCAATGAAAGCTTCTGATAAAATTATCCACCAAGATTTCTGGATTGGCCTCCCGGGGCTGTTTGTACAGGAAAGATATTCCCATCTAAAAGGGTGAGTAGATTTTTTTTGTAACAATCACATTTCTGTTGAAACTCCAGGCTAGCATATTTCCATTATGAAAATCTAAGCAATGTATTAAGAATAGAAGTGAGTTGCTTTTGCTCTTCCACTGAGAATAGAACATAGGTTAAAACAGTCTCTTGGGGTTATAAGTTTTGAGGTGATGCATGATTTTTAAAGTGGGAAAGCATACTTCACTAGATGGATGAGTAAGGGAGGCTGTGAGATTTAAAAAAAAAAAAAAAAAAAAAGTCCCCAGAGAGGTAGCTAACAGAAGAGCTCTATTTGTAGGGTGCATTAAGCATCCCTACATAGGCTCATAAGTAAGACGACTGCTTAGGTATCCATCAGGGACACTCAAGGGTGAAAGAGGGCATTACTGATCATTTCAGTGGACCAAGAAGTATAAATCAGGACTACACCAAGCAAACTAAAATGTTGCCTATTAATGAGGCAAGAGTCTTTGTTTGTCTGACTGTCTTACTCTGTTTATGTTGTTATAAAGGAATACCTGAGGCTGGGCAATTTATAAAGAAAAGAGGTTTATTTGGCTTGCAGTTCTACAGACTGCACAAGAAGCATGGCACCAACATCTACTTCTGATGAGGGCCTCAGGAAGCTTCCATTCACAGTGGAAGGCAAAGGGAAGCTGATGTGTGCAGATCACATGGTGAGAGAGGAAGCAAGTGAGAGAGGAGGTGCCAGGCTCTTTTCAATAACCAATTCTCCCATGAAATGAGAACTCCCTCATTCCCATGAGAACAGCACCAAGCCATTCATGAGGGATCCACCATCATGACCCAAACACCTCCCACCAGGCTTTACCTCCAACATTGTGGATCAAATTTCAACAGGAGACTTAGCAGGGACAGATAAACCATAGCTAAACCATGACAAGAACAGACTTGTGTTTTCCCAACATTGTTGAGGCATGAGAATCATTTTGGACGTTTACAGATTCTTGAGCCCGCTCCCAGCATTACCCAATCAGAATCTCAGGAATAGAGATCCCCAAACTTATATTTTAACAATACCACCAAGTAATTCTTAAACACACTAAAGTTTAAGCACCAATGATTGACATAGTCAAGCTCTATGTTTTAGTGTGTGTGTGTGTCTGTGTGTGTGTAAAATGTACATAAAAATTTTAAAACTAAAATATCTCAACGATACGACTAAAAACATCAAAACTTGGAATAAAAGGACTCCATTGATCTCATGTATTAAGGTATATGGTATATGTTTGTTGAATCCCTAGCAAATATAAATAACTTGATGATTTTTTTTTCTTTACTTTTTTTTTTTTTTTTTTTTTTTTTTTTTTTTTTTTTTTTTTTTGAGACGGAGTCTCTCTCTGTCCCCCAGGCTGGAGTTCACTGCAAGCTCCACCTTCTGGGTTCACACCATTCTCCTGCCTCAGCCTCCGAAGTAGCTGGAACTACAGGCACCCGTCACCATGCCCAGCTAATTTTTTGTATTTTTAGTAGAGACGGGGTTTTACCGTGTTAGCCAGGATGGTCTCGATCTCCTGACCTCGTGATCTGCCCGTCTCGGCCTCCCAAAGTGCTGGGATTACAGGTGTGAGCCACTGCACCCAGCCGATACATATTTTTAAAAGAAAATTAATGCATTCTCTTCTGTGTATGAATTTGTAGTCTAGTGTGGGAGGCTATAGAGAAATAACAATACTAAAATAAGTAGTCATAACAATTTACACACCAAAAATGATGAGGGAATTAAGCATTAAAGGTAGATTATTAACTTCCTGAGGGCAAGGTCTCTGTCCTGTGCAAAATACAATATGGGATGATGAACCATCCTGGTTTGCTGAGGACTGAGAAGTTTCCCAAAAAGGACACAGGACTTTCGGTATTAAAACTAAAAGTCTCAGGCAAACCAAGACAAGTCAATCATCCTGTTATTGAAAAAAGCAAGCAAAAGAGATTCCAATAAAATGAATGTGTACATGAATGATGTTAGTAGAAAGTATTTACTCATATTGAGTTCTACCATTTTTCAAGTTCCTTATATGCATTATCACAATAAGGGTCTAAGCTAACTGACAAAAGAAGAAACTGAGGCTCAAAGACGTTAATTACTTTGTCCCATTTCCTATAAATTAGAAGTGGCTGAACTGGTACTGGGGTAGAAGTCCAGAGCTGTTTGAATCCAAAGACACTGAGGATAAGGAAAGACAGTGCTCTACATTGTTTGTTAAAAATCTTGAAAGGGAAAGAAAGCTGAAATTAAAATTGAATTCTTCATCTTAAGGAAAGCACCAATGTTTTATGTAGGGAGAGACATTTTGTTTTTCTTAACATACACATATGCCCAAGATAGTTCACTTGCCTCCCTCCCTTCCAGCAGCTGCTTTGAAGCCCACTAGAGGCTCCAGAGGGAGCCGAGCTGTTGTTTCTAACAGCTGTTTCTCAAACACCTAACTTCATTTTCAGATCAGAGCTGGAGTATGAAGCTCTTAAAACCTGTGCTGCTTCAATCAAATGAGAGCAGAGGCAGCCAAAACAATCAGCACCTCTCCAACAGCCTATTTGAATGTCTCTCTGTGTACTGGGTGCCTCAGGCATAATGTCGTGTGGGACTGTTTGTTAAATCTATTTTCAACTTCTGTCTCCTTCACTTCTCTCTAAGACCTACGGAGAGAGAGAGAGGAATCTCTGGTTCTGACTCCCTCTTCCTTTCTTTTTTTTTTTTTGGAAAGAGTCTCACTCTGTCACCCAGGCTGGAGTTCAGTGGCGCAATCTCAGCTCACTGCAACCTCCACCTCCCGGGTTCACGGTTTCACCTTCACCGTGTTAGCCAGGATGGTTTCTATCTCCTGACCTCGTGATCCACCCGCCCCGGCCTCCCAAAGTGCTGGGATTACAGGCCTGAGCCACCGAGCCAGGCCTCCTTTCTTTTTCTATCTCTCCTTTTTTTCCAAGATAAAGTACTTAAATTTCAAAGAGAATGAGAAAAATTATGAATCTACCCCTAAAATGCTAGATTGGCATTTTATCATATTTGATTACAACCTTTTCATAAGAAATTAAACGCTGCAGATAGGGTGGAGACCTTAGTCCCACCCTAGTTTATTTCCCTCCTTTGCTTCCAGATGCAACATTATAAAGAAGCTGTTTATCCTTTCCACCCAAGTGCATACACTTTTATTAATATGTATGTGCCCATAACCAATAGGAAATAGTATTGTGTGAATTATATTTGTACTCTCTATTGATAGCTTTATACTGTATACTTCTACTTAGATCTAAAGCTTTCATTAAACATTTTTGTTTTTATAGTCACAATCATATGGATACATGACAACTTGGTACATTGATTTTAGTTGTTTTATGTTATTCCATTACATGAATATTGCACTGTTTTTCTCTTTTATTCTCTAATGTTAAATTCTTAAGTTATCATTTTTTCTCCCTCTTGCATTTCTGTGTTTCAATAATAAACCTATGAGTTAGATGTTACTATATGATTTCCATAGTACATATAAAGAAATCAAGTTTGAGGCATATCAAATAATAAGTGAAATTTTTACTGCTCATAATTGAACTACAGGAATTAAGAAGCAGGTCCAAGGTGCCTTAGAACTGTTTTTCATACACAAGAGACTCCTCAAGAAAGGAAGAAAAAGAAATAGCATTTCTGGACTATTGACCAAGAAGTCTCTAATGTTCCCCAGCTTGACTAACTTTAGATAGACTTCTTCCTGACTATAGCCCCCATCTCCTTTTTCGTTTACTAAAGAAACTTTATTTTACTTTAGAAAACTTGTAATTGTGCATTCTTTCTCCGTCCTTTTGAGATGTAAATCTTTTCCCAGCCTCTTGCTAGTTTTACAACCCAGGAAAGTCTTTCTCAACAACCTGGACCCATCCTTTTGAAATGTAATTATCAAGAAAGATAGGATCCCTGTCTCCCAGCCTCTATGGGAGGGTAGGAGCCTAACTTCCATAAGTAACAATTAGCAAACACTGAGGGCCTGATCACATTGGTCAGTCTTACCCCTAATGTGCTCCAGGACTTTTCCACTAGCTCACCCAAAGCCCTTAAAAGTCCTGCTGTCTTTTGTTTCAAAGAAGTTGAGTTTAATCTTTCTCCCCTAATACAGTCCTAACCTCCATTGCAATAGTTTTTAGTAAAGTTTTCCTTACTGTGTAGGGTGCAATTTTTTTTTTTTTAAGTATCCACCAAGTGCCATGTGCTAATTTTCACTTGCAGAAACAAGTCAGACTCTCTCAGAGAAGGTGATTATCCAAATCAGGCCACTTGCTTCCCCTTTTCATGTTTCCAATATTTACTAAAGAGTAAAATACAGAGATATCGATTTTCTAAAAATTTTAATATCAGGAAAATCCTTCTTCAAACCAATAGTCAAAGGTATCAAATTTAAGGACACAACCATCTTTGGTTCTCATTCTATCATTTCCTCTAGAGTTCAGAGCATTGCTGGTATTCTTCCTGACCCATAGCCCTGAAATCACCCAGGTACCACTCATATAACACACATCTTTCTATCAGAGGCAATAATCGTTAATCCTAGACTCTACTGCTGCATACCTAGTCACTCTACTGCCTTGCAAGAAAAAAATTCTGGAGGCCCTGTAGAAGGAGTAGTATCCTGCCAGAATATCCTTTCCCAGGCTCTGTATAAGTGATATGGTGACAGAATAAGTCATCCCATTTCAGCCTATTGACTTTTATGTGGTACATCATGCTTACTTATTCTGGTGACATTTCCTAAACAGTATAAGTAGACCTCATTATCTAGAAGGTAAATGTATGCAGCCAGAAGCAAGAAATGTTTCCAGAGCAAGCACAGAGCTTTGAATTATAAGACAAGTGTGCTTTACCAACTGTGAGCGAAGGATTAAAGAGTAGGGTAGAGAGGAAGACATTAAGAAATAAATATGTGGCAAGGAAGGATGAGGCTCTAGGTACACACTGGAGAGTAAGAAAATCCAAAGAAGAATTGTGTTTGAACCTCTATCTAAATGCTACCTCCACCAGTTCTCACAATTACAGCTCTAAGTCAAAGAAAATGACTGAGGTGACTGTCAATCGTTCTAGAGCTTTATTTTGCCAAGATTGAGGATGCACCCAGGGGAGAAAACAAAACAAAACACAAAATCCCAGGAACACCTGTGATCCATGCTTTTCCAAAGAGGGTTTGGGGACTTCAATATTTAAAGGGGAAAGAGTGAGTAATAGGGGAAGAGGAAATTAAAAAAAAAAAAAGGAGGGTAGATAGAAGGGGCAAGCTGTTGCATTCTTTTGAGGCTTTGATCAGTGTTCACTGAATCCACGTTTTACATGTGATAGGAGGTNAAGACAAGTGTGCTTTACCAACTGTGAGCGAAGGATTAAAGAGTAGGGTAGAGAGGAAGACATTAAGAAATAAATATGTGGCAAGGAAGGATGAGGCTCTAGGTACACACTGGAGAGTAAGAAAATCCAAAGAAGAATTGTGTTTGAACCTCTATCTAAATGCTACCTCCACCAGTTCTCACAATTACAGCTCTAAGTCAAAGAAAATGACTGAGGTGACTGTCAATCGTTCTAGAGCTTTATTTTGCCAAGATTGAGGATGCACCCAGGGGAGAAAACAAAAACAAAAACACAAAATCCCAGGAACACCTGTGATCCATGCTTTTTCCAAAGAGGGTTTGGGGACTTCAATATTTAAAGGGGAAAGAGTGAGTAATAGGGGGAAGAGGAAATTAAAAAAAAAAAAAAAAAAAAAAAAAAGGAGGGTAGATAGAAGGGGCAAGCTGTTGCATTCTTTTGAGGCTTTGATCAGTGTTCACTGAATCCACGTTTTACATGTGATAGGAGGTGGTGGAGAAAGAGTCAATGATGCATGCATCTCAGTCCTGGTGAATCTGCATTTTTTTTTAAGAAAGAGTTTTGCTCTTCTTGCCCAGGCTGGAGTGCAGTGGTGAGATCTTGGCTCACTGCAACCTCCACCTCCCAGGTTCAAGTGATTCTCCTGCCTTAGCCTCCCGAGTAGCTGGGATTACAGGCATGTGCCACCACGTCTGGCTCATTTTGCATTTTTAGTAGAGATGAGGTTTCACCATGTTGGCCAAGCTGATCTCGAACTCCTGACCTCAAGTGATCCACCCGCCTTGGCCTCCCAATGTGCTGGGATTACAGGCATAAGCCACAGCGCCCAATCTGCATTTTTACGTAAGATAAAATGAACATATAGTAGAGGAAGAAGTCAAGTATGTGTTTGTCTCAGTAAGCAGAGGGATGACTCCTAGGCTTGTCTTTGTCCTGTACCTGTAAAGATAATTTACATTATCAGGGTGAAAATTCAACAGAACTGTTTTGGGGTAAAGATCTATGGGCCCACAAGGAATTTCCTTGTGAGCAATTTGTGAGGGAGGTCCCCTGGGGAGGTATATAGCCTTCCATCTTTGCCACTATCTATTTAGGAACAAAATGGGAGACAGTTTTGCATGACTCAGTTCCCAAGCCTGACTTTTCCATGTGGCATAGTAAGTTTGGGGTCTTGATTTTTTTTTTTTTTTCCTTTCACACAGCCATAAATGAATCATCCTATTACCCTGATGGTTAACATTGCTACTTCTTTCTTTGGTAGGCAATATATACAGTAAACCTAAATCAGAGAAAAGTTAATATAAGGTTTCCAAAACCACATCTGATACATAGAAGATACTTAATACATGCTTTCTAGTTGAGGCAGAAGAGTGATATGTAAATAAAAATTCCTCACAGTTTTATCATCTCATGGACAGGGACCTTGGAGGGAAGCAAATCTGGCTGGTATCTCCCACAGGGATGGCCAGCAAGAATAGTAATTACCATGCAACGTACACATTGTGTTCAAAGGTGTTTGCTTCCCACTTTCATATCCACAGGGCTTATCAGGGTGCTGGTATGTAGCAAGTGTTACACAAATACATATTAAATCTCTGAGTTGAAAGGACACAGAGACCATGTCTCAGGAAGGTCCTAAGGTAAGTTGTCATAGATAGAGCTCTGTATCTAACACACGTAAGATCTAACACACACAAGATCTAACACACATAATCAAATATGGAACCAGAGAATCAGAGATGTTGAGAGTGAACTAACAGTTGAGTGGGCAGTACATAGTGGTTTGAACACTTTCCAACAATGCAAGCCCAATATCTGAAGTCTTACCTCTCATTAATGAACACATGAGTATTTGAGTCATTTATACCCAAAAGAGATGGAATAGGGGAAGCCTAGGAATTTTCACCAGGTCACTGAATAGTACCACCTTTTAGAAAAAAGCAATTATTCCTCTTTTCCATAAAATAAACTTGGTTACTGGAAGTCATCCGAGATTCTTCCACCATTTGACCCTAAGGTTAAGGATATATTCTTCTTTTTCTTCTATCCCAGTGTACAAGGCTAACCTAGGAGTCAATGAACTTAACTGGCCGCCGTTCACAAACACCTGTACTGTAACATCCAGATGTAAGATTAAATGAGATACAACACAAAGTGCTGAGCACAGCGTCTAGCACATAGAAAAGCATTGAATTCAGATTGGCTTTGACAACTGTATAAATAAGGGGGGACTATGCTTTTATATTTGGAGACGAGAAAACAATTTCTTAATAAATATTACCAACAAGTGGCAGGAAGGTTTATTCAGACAGGAAGGTTTATTCAGACAGGAAGGTTTATTCAGATGGGGCAACAACATTAACGTGCAATTTTTTTTTTTTTTTCAAATGGAACTTACTTTTTAAGTGATGGAGACATGCACTTGGGGGTGGGTGGTTGTGAGTTTTCATTTGTGTTTTGAAATCCCAAATTAATGAGCATGATAAACTGTTATTGCTGGCACTGGCTTTACCCCAAGTGGCCAAGTGGCACTGTCTGACTCTCTGAGTCCTTGGTGGGTCCTCCCAACCTTCCCCTAACCCCCACCCTTTCCCTTTCCATTGACTTGGGACAGCCCTTGTCGATGAGCCAATCACAGTGGGAAAGGGGAAAAGTGCAAATTTTATTGTTGTTGCTGATTTTTTTTTTCTGTATATGACATGCATTTATAGTAGAGTAAACTCAGGAAAACTCCTGTAACCGGAAACTTTCTGTAAGCTTCTTGAGAGGGTTAATAGACAGTAACAAGAAAATTCACATTTTTCCCAAACACTGCTCAAGACAAGCACATTTTACTATTTTTCAAAGCCTAACGTCTCCATCCAGGGAAAACAAATTCAATTATTCTGTAGCACATGTGGAACATTAGGTTCATCCGCACACCAGGGATTCTGAGTACACTGCAGGAAATGGCAGGGACAGGATCCTGCCGGCTGGCCATAGAACTCTAGAGGAAGGTTTGCGTGGCTCATTGTTACTGAGATTCACAGAAATCCTCTTTTCCATCCAAGCAATTTGCTCTTCTAGAATGTATTTTTTTTGGACTTGCATGTCCTTCCAATGAATGGAATGTATTTTTGAAGCATATTTTGATTTGCATAAAGCAAGTATTTACCACACACTGTAAAAACCAGACTGCCAATCTCTCAGGATTGTTTGACATTTAGTCTCCCAGTGATACACTGACACAACCCAACCATATAAAAGTCAAGGGGTGTGAGGTGGGGGTGTGGGGGTGTGTTTAAACCACAGCCAAAGACTGGAGATCCTTCACATATGCCTCAAATTTTAGGAAGTTTCAGATGGAAAGGAAATACTGATGGTCTTCACTTTCATCTCAAATGCAAAAAAACCTTCACTAACTCTGCAAAACAATGAAAATAAAGCTATTAAGTCCTGCCTCAGAATTACAAAACATTCCCCAGGTAGGTTGAGAATTGGACACAAATCCTGACTGAAGTTTAGTTGGACTGTGAGTTTGTGGGCAAGGTCTTGATGATAGCGACAGGAGGCAGCCAAATGCCTTGGCAGATGAGGAAAGCCCCTGGTAAAACCGCACCTCCAAGCTGAAGACAGTTTGGAGCCTGATAGCCAAGCTACAGGTTAAATCCTGGAACTGGATTGAGAACTTGTCTTCCTATTTGGAATGCTTTTCTCTAATTGGTCCCCACCCTTCACCTATTTTACATATACCTACCCTCTACTAATTAGTTTTCTATATTGTCATGCCCACCTTTGAGTGCTGTCTTCGCTTTAACCTTTTCTGCATACTCACAAACCAATCAGTACACACTCCCCATTCTGAGTCCATAAAAGGCCCTAGACCAAGCCACATGGGGGAACTTTCCTACCTTCAGGTAGGGGCACCAGTCCCCCATTCCCTCTCCACTGAAATCTATTTTCATCCCTCAATAAAATTCTTCTCTGCCCTTTTCATCCTTCAATGTCTTGCATAACCTCATTTTTCTTAGGCTCAGTACAGGAGCTCTGGAACTGCCAAACGTGGGTACAAGCTATAACACAGGTGAGTTAGAGCACACCAGCATGGCCGAGTGAGGACCAGGCAGGGTGTCACTGGCTGAGGGTCCCTGGCTTGTGAAGTGACTGAGAAGAAAAATCCTATATCATTGTTAAACCAGCAGGAAGCAGAAATTTTGAAGTGATGCTCACTGTCCGTAACAACATTCTCCAAATGGTAAGGATGGCTGCTGCTTAGTAGCCGATGAGAAAGGAGGCTCCTAGCTTAGTAGTTCTCAAACCTCGCTGCTCACTAGAATCCATTGAAGAGTTTCAAAAACACCTGATACTCAGAATCCAGCATAAACTGAAGTAGAGCTCTGGTGAGTGCTTGGCATTTGTATTTTTAAAAGCTTTCTGGGTGAATCTAATGCATAGCCATGGTAACATAAGCAGATCTCAACAAAGTATTTTTCGAGCCCATTGTATCCCCAGTTATAACTTTTGGACTATGTTGAACAAACTTAATCTGTACTTGTTCATTGCTATAATCAAAGGCCTGACTCATTTCAGGAATTCATTTGTATGAAATTATTAAAGTATGCCAACATATAAAATCCTAAGTTTCAGCAGTTAGCAAAAATATTACGATAAGTTTTTCTCCTACTCTGTGCAACTGACTACTCAAAAACCCTAATATTGGCATAGTATTTGATAAGTCATTCAACTTTTTTTTTCTTTTTTTTAATTATACTTTAAGTTCTAGGGTACATATGCACAAACATGCAGGTTTGTTACATATGTATACATGTGCCATGTTGGTGTGCTGCACCCATTAACTTGTCAGCACCCATCAACTCATCATTTACATCAGGTATAACTCCCAATGCCATCCCCCTCCTCCCCCCTCCCCACAATAGGCCCTGGTGTATGATGTTCCCCTTCCCGTGTCCAAGTGATCTCACTGTTCAATTCCCACCTATGAGTGAGAACATGCGGTGTTTGGTTTTCCGTTCTTGCGATAGTTTGCTGAGAATGATGGTTCCCAGCTGCATCCATGTCCCTACAAAGGACATGAACTCATCCCTTTTTATGGCTGTATAGTATTCCATGGTGTATATGTGCCACATTTTCTTAATCCAGTCTGTCACTGATGGACATTTGGGTTGATTCCAAGTCTTTGCTATTGTAAATAGTGCTGCAATAAACATACGTGTGCATGTGTTTTTATAGCAGCATGATTTATAATCCTTTGGGTATATACCCAGTAATGGGATGGTTGGGTCAAATGGTATTTCTAGTTCTAGATCCTTGAGGAATTGCCACACTGTTTTCCACAATGGTTGAACTAGTTTACAGTCCCACCAACAGTGTAAAAGTGTTCCTATTTCTCCACATCCTCTCCAGCACCTGTTGTTTCCTGATTTTTTAATGATTGCCATTCTAACTGGTGTGAGATGGTATCTCATT
>NW_016806937.1:3614213-3649041 GCF_001698545.2 Rhinopithecus bieti | reverse complement strand
TCACAATTGATTCTTCCTATCCATGAGCATGGTATGTTCTTCCATTTGTTTGTGTCCTCTTTTATTTCACTGAGCAGTGGTTTGTAGTTCTCCTTGAAGAGGTCCTTTACATCCCTTGTAAGTTGGATTCCTAGGTATTTTATTCTCTTTGAAGCTATTGTGAATGGGAGTTCATTCATGATTTGGCTCTCTGTTTGTCTGTTACTGGTGTATAAGAGTCATTCAACTTTTTATAAGTCATCATACATAATTTGTTTTAAAAAGTTACAAAGATATATATGTTTTACAGAAGGTCAGGCATGGGCAGGGCAGGAGAGGGCTCCCCTCACCCCACCAAGAATGTCAGGCGACCATCAGGTGATGGTCAGGCAGTTGTTACACTGTTTCTCTAAAATAATAATTGGTGGCAGCCAGAGCCAGGGAAAGGCAGTCTCCCAGTAGATAGACAAAACCTGAAACTGGTGATCAGCAGCTTCCCCGTAAGTTCTCAGGAGTTGGGCAAGTGGGCTGAAGCATGGGAATTGAGAGGCAAAATGGCCAAATTTAACTGGTCTATGACCTTCCTCTGGGAACATTCAACTGGTAAGGGAAGAATGCCTCAAGTGAGCATGCATACAACTCCAGTAAACACACTGTGCAACGGGGCCCCTCCCAAATGCCGGCAGATCACTGCACAGGCAGACAGCCCACCTCAAGGGGAGAATCAGGGTAGATGGGATGCAAGACCTCAGAAGTATGCCAACATATAAAACCCTAAGTCAAGGGTCAAACCACTCACTTGATCTCTCAAGTCGCCCACTTGGCACTCTTCTAAATGTACTTTACTTCCTTTCATTCCTGCTCTAAAGCGTTTTAATAAACTTTCACCCTGTTCTACAACTTGCCTCAGTTTGTCACTCTGCCTTATGCCCCTCCCTCTCATTCTTTCTTCTGAGGAGGCAAGAATTGAGATTGCTGCAGACCCATAGGGATTCGCTGCCGCTGACATATATATACAAGGTATTAATCACAGTGCAGTTCACAGATTTGGTAAGTCAATTATGATATAGCCACATAATGGAATTCTTTGTAGACATTAAAATAATGTTATTTTAAATATAGAAAGCTGCCCATATTATTGATAAGGAAAAAAGCATATTAAAAGCAGTATGAATAAAATTATCATTTTGATTAGTTGATAAATGAATATGTGTTTATGTTTGCATGTCTTCCTAGAAAAATTCAAGAAATATAAACATTAACATGATTTTCTTTCTTTCTTTCTTTCTTTATTTCTTTTATTTTATTTTATTTATTTTCAGGGTCTTGCTCTGTCATCCAGGCTAGAGTGCAATGACGTGATCTCAGCTCACTGTGACCTCTGCCTCCCCGGTTCAAGTGATTGTCCTGCCTCAGCCTCCCAAGTAGCTGGGACTATAGGCATGAACCACCACATCTGGCTAATTTTTGTATTTTTGGTAGGGTTGAGGTTTCACCATGTTGGCCAAGCTGGTCTCGAACTCCTGACTTCAAGTGATCCACCTGCCTTGGCCTCCCAAAGTGCTGGAATTACAGGCGTGAGCCACTGCATTCTGCCCCATAACATGGTTTCCCATGGAGTATAAAAACAAGAACAGCTTTCATTTTCTTCTTCTCTCTTTTCTTTATTTTCCTCAATTACATGTTATTTTAATAATTGCAATTTATTTACATGTAAAAGGTTGGGAGCAGCTATATCTCATCATTATTCCAAGTCCATCTTTATTTCAGAATCCTTATTTGTGAATAGGGTTAGACCAAGGCACAAAAGTGGAGAAGTTGAATTTTGATGCCCTTTTGCACACACGAGTCAGTCGCAGTTATTTACATTGATCACTCCACCACCTAAATTCCCACTATCGATCCTGCTCCTTGCCTCATAGAAAACCAATGACTGAGACAACAACTATTGCCAAGGAAGAGGGCTTTAACCGGGTGCTACAGCTGATGAGATGGGAGCTAAGTCTCAAATCCATCTCCCTAATTGACTAAAACCAGGAGTTTATATAGTGATTTGTAAGGAAACAGGAACTAGGGAGGAGAAAGGAGGCATCTGCCCCTGTGATCTGGTGAGTTTTAGTGGTCTGGTGAGTTTCAGTGGTCTGGTGAGTTTTGGTGATCTGGGGAGTTTCAGTAATCTGGTGAGTTTCAGTGATCTGGTCAGTTTCAATTCTTTGGTACTTTTTCTGAGAGGCCGGAAGGTCCTTTCTTGAGGAAGGGACTCATATACAACAAATACAAATAAGGGTAAATGTCTATGTTTATCTAAAAGAACCGTTTATGGGAGTATTAGGCCAGTTTAACCACCATAAATTGATAACTTTGGCCCAGTACATCCAGTTACATCCTCAAAACCTATTTCTTCAGGACTTCTGCTTCCATATGTAAAGAGGCCAAGTATTTTGGAATAACTATTTCTTAATGTAAATTTATGTAATGCCTACCTTGTCATCACTCTCAGGAATAGCTGCGTTTTGAGGTATGTATCAAAACACAGAAGTGCCTCTAATGTGACATGACAGTTTTCAAAACCAGGACCATAGTGAGGATGTGATAGGGGGAGAAAGGGTATAGGATGGGGTAGAAGTAGAGACTAATAATGATAGCTGGAAATATCTGGATGCCTTCTTTGTGCCTAAACACTGTGGAATACGCTATTACTATGTCCATTTCATAGATGAGAAAACAGATGTTTAAGGAGTTTAAAACTCACCCAAGAACACATAAATAATGAGTGGCAGAGATGCGATCACATCAAGGCTGTCTGGCTTTAGTTTCTGCTGTTTGACCAGCTATACAACAATGTGCATATGTATTTCTAGAGTTTCTAAAACTCACAGCTCAATTTGATTGGTTCTCAAGTATCTTTTATCTTCTAAGCTAGCAGTTCTCAAAGTGCAGTTCCTGGAAGAGCATCACTTGAGATCTTTTTAGAAATGCAAATTCTTGAATCTTACCCCAGACCTACTAATCAGAACCTCTGGGGTTGGGGTCCAGAATCTGTTTAGGGAGGCCCTCCAGATAAGAACCAACCACTGCTCTGAATGCTTGATCACAGGTTCACAAGCTGATATGGTTTAGCTGTGTCCCCACCCAAATCTCACTTAACATGTAATAATCCCCATATGTCAAGGGTGGGGCCAGGTGGAGATAATTGAATCATGGGGGCGGTTTCCCCTGTGCTGTTCTCATGGTAGTGAGTAAGTCTCATGAGATCTGATGGTTTTATAAATGGGAGTTTCCCTGCACAAGCTCTCTTGCCTGTCACCATGTAAGACATGATTTTTCTCCTCATTCTCCTTCCGCCATGATTATGAGGACTCCCCAGCCATGTGGAACTGTGAGTCAATTAAGCTTCTTTTCTTTGTAAATTACCCAGTCTCAAGGTACGTCTTTATTAGCAGCGTGAGAACAGGCTAATACAGTAAATTATGTAATTTCACCCCATAACAGACTTTTAATGTCAGTTCATAATTCCAGATGAGGAAACTGGGGCATAGGGAGCTGAATTAATGTTCCCCAAAAGGCACAGCTAGTAGGTGATAAGTCTGGAAATCTCACCCCTGTCTGTAAGGGCTCCTGCTGAGGTGGTATGAATGGGATTGAGCATGTCTTTTGACTCTGCCACTAATTGCAAGGCAACCTTCTTTGTTTGCGTGTAGGCCAAGCTATTAAAAACACTCTACAAAGACATGCCAAGGAATACAATTTAATGGGAAACTTAGATACATGTGGGCATTTATCTCATAATAAAATTCTACTTATGAAAGGATGCTATAGTGTAATTAGACGCCGGGAGGCCAGAAAGGAAAAAAAAAGTGGCTCTTATTTTAACTGCTTCACAATAATGGAGTGTTGCTGGAGAGTTATTCACACAACAGATGCTGTGAAGATATGTGCTGATTCTGTAGGTTGCTACATAACCCCACTGCAACAGAGCCTCCAGTCCTTATGCACATAGGCATAACTTCTCCCTAAGCAATATCTAATGCTCGCAGTAGAACTATAAATTGCAGCTAATGGGAGAAAATGCAACTCCTTCATTCAGAATTTCTGAAAATATTTGCCTGCGATGTTTTGTGCAACAGAGATTGCACTAAGAAATAAAACAAAAAAGATAGTATTTATTCTGGGGTGGCTTCATTTGGAAAGCCAGATTAGGGAGGGTAATCAAATGCATTTCACTTTTACCTAGTAAATAAGTTAAATGGTCCCTGTGGTTATTCATTAAAACTTTTATGCTATGTTCATCAATTACCAAACAGCTTGAACATAGCAGAGGTAAATTAACTTTCTGAAATCCACATGGCTTGGCTTGCCAAAAGGAGTGTATACATTCACAGCATTTTCATTGGTTTAAAGTTCATCCAAAATACTACTAGCTTGGAGTCCAATTTTGAACTGTCAAGGGGAATATATACAATGGTAATTTCAGATCATTATCATGGCATTCCAATGCAAATGGCCACAATTTAATTCATTATCACTAACATTACATCTTTATTTTGCTACCAACTGGTGACTGACATTTCGAGGGCTACAAGAAGCAAATGCTAATTAGACCACGGTGTACTCTTACCCTTTCTTCTTTCATTGTGTTTTTCCATCTTCAGGGAAACATGCAGGAGGCTACTTCTGACCAGCTGCTGGCCCTTGACCCTCCTCTCCTGCCCTGGCTAGGCTGTCATCCCTGGGATAAAATGAAGCTTCTGTGGATTTCCACTTCCAAGTGTTGTGCTTCTGAAATAGAGCCTATGTCATGAAATGACCTCTTCTTTAAGCCAGCCACCAACCTAATTTAGGAAATCTAGATCAATCTCCAGGGTGACAGAGTACAGGCATTAACATGCAAACAAACTGCCTTAAAAGTTCAAATTTGCATTTAGACTGGACAAAGGGGGACGAAATGACTTTTGATGCTGTTCCTTGCATCATCACGGTTTCAAAAATTACAAATCTCTGAAACGGTGCCAGAAGGGAACTTCCTTAGCTTCTCTCATTCATACTTAACTTGGACTTCATTCATCTCTGAAAGCATGCCTTTTCACTCTCAATGTGAGATGAGAAAGAGTTGTAAACTCTCCAGCAGCTTCAAATGAAAGCAATTAGTAAGAACAAAATTGAAGATCCTCACATCTTGAGTGTACGGACTCAGAGAAAAGATAAAAAATATAGATTTTTTTCACTTCCCTGATATGACACAATAATTTTACCTTTAAGACAATGACTCTCAAACAAACCGTCTACCAAAAAGACACATGCACTCACATGTTTATCACAGCACTATTCCCAATAGCAAGGACATGAAGTCAACCTAGGTGCCCATCATTGGTGGATTGGATAAAGAAAATGTGGTACATATGCATCATGAGATACTGTGCAGCCATAAAAAGGAACAAAATCATGTCCTTGGCAGCAACATGGATCCAACTGGAGGTCACTATCCTAAGCAAATTAACATGGGAACAGAACACCAAATACCACATGTTTTCACTTATAAATGGGAGCTAAACACTGGGTACTCATGGACATGAAGAAGGTAACAATAGCAATTGGGAACTGCTAAAGAGAGGAGGGAGGAAGGGAGAGGGCAAGAGCTGAAAAACTAACTTTCAGGTACTAGGCTCAGTACCTGAGTGATGGGATCCTTCATATTCAAAACCTCAGCATCACACAATATACTCAGGTAACAAACTTGTACATGTTCCCCCAGATTCTGAAATGAAAGCTGGAAAAAAAAAAGAGACAATGTTTCTCTTCAGAAACTCCATGAAAATGTTATTTATTCAGTAATCATGTCCATGTAATAATAACAATTGTGGTAGGCATTTAATAATTATGTGTCAGGTACCTAATAATTGACCTTGCATATTTTAATCTTTAAGACAATCCTACAAGATGTGAATTTGATTACCAACAAGGAAGATGAGCCTTAGAGAGTCAGTGTCCAGTACAAACAGTAATAATTACTCCAGTTACCCAGGGTGATGTGACATAATAGTTACCCAGTGTCCAGTACAAAGAATAATGGTAACTCCAGAAGAAAAATCTCTTCCAGCATATTTTGATCTCTAAGGGCCTTAATTCAAAATCTCATTATACAAAGGAGCCATGTTTTGTGGTAAAGTTTCCTGTGCTTCTTCAGATCCGGAAATCAAAAATTTACCACACATAAAATTAAATATCTAGGAATTAACTTAACCAAAGAAGTTTCTATAATGAAAACTATAAAATATTGATGAAAAAAATTAAAGAGGACACCAAAAAATTAAAAGATATTCCATGTTAATGGATTGGAAGAGTTAATATTATTAAAATGCTCATACTATCCAAAACAATGTACAGATTCAATGCAATCCCTATCAAAATACCAATGACATTCTTCACAGATATAGAAAAAAACTACCCCAAATTTATATAGAATCACAAAAGACCCAGAGGAGCCAAAGCTATCCTAAGCAAAAAGAACAAAGCTGAAGGAATCACATTACCTGACTTCAAATTATACTACAGAGCTATAGTAACCAAAATAGCATGGTCCTGGCATAAAAACAGACACACAGACCAATAAAACAGAATAGAAAACCCAGAAATAAATTCACACACCTACACTGAACACATTTTGACAGAAGTGCCAAAAACATACACTGGGAAAAAGACAGTCTCTTCAATAAATGGTGCTGGGAAAACTGGATATTCATATGCAGAAGAATGAAACTAGACTCCCAGCCCTCACCATATACAAACATCAAGTCAAAATGGATTAAAGAGTTAATTCTAAGACCTCAAACCATGAAACTACTACAAGAAAATATTGTGGAAAATCTCCAGGGCGTTGCTCTGGGCAAAAATTTCCTGAGCAACACCCCACAAGCATAGACAACCAAAGCAAAAATGGACAAGTGGGATCACATCAAGTTAAAAAGCTTCTGCACAGCAAGGGATAAAATCAACAAAGTGAAGAGACAACCCACAGAATGGGAGAAAATGTTTGCAAGCCACCCATCTGACAAGAGATTAATAACCAAAATATATAAGGAGCTCAAACAACTCTGTAGGGAAAAAATCTAATAATCCAATAAAAAAATGGGCAACAAATGTGAGTAGACATTTCTCAAAAGAAGACATACAAGTGGCAAACAGGCATATGAAAAAGTGTTCAACATCATCGATCATCAGATGATGATCAATATACTATTCAGTGTATCCAAAAGACAGACAATAACAAATTCTGTCAAGAATGTGGAGAAAAGACAACCCTTGTACATTGTTGGTGGGACTGTAAATTAGTACAACCACTATGGAGACCAGTTTGGAGATTCCTCAAAAACCTAAAAATTGAGCTACCGTATGATCCAGGAATCCCATTGCTGAGTATCCACCCAAAAGAAAGGAAATAAGTTGCCAGGCCCAGTGGCTCACGCCTGTAATCCCAGCACTTTGGGAGGCCTAGGCGGGTGGATCACGAGGTCACATCAAGACCATCCTGGCTAACACGGTGAAACCCCGTCTCTACTAAAAATACAAAAAAATTAGCCGGGCGAGGTGGCGGGGCGCCTGTAGTCCCAGCTACTCGGGAGGCTGAGGCAGGAGAATGGCGTGAACCCGGGAGGGGGAGCTTGCAGTGAGCCGACATTGCGCCACTGCACTCTAGCCTGGGCGGCAGAGCAAGACTCCGTCTCAAAATAAATAAATAAAATGAAGAGTGTAGTTGGATCGTTCGTAACTCAAAGGGATAGATGCTTGAGGGAATGGGTACCCCATTCTCTATGATGTGCTTATTTTACATGGTACGCCTATATTGAAGCATCTCATGTATCCCATCGATCTACATGCCTACTATGTACCCACACATTTTTTAAAAATTTACCTGTCCCATGGTAGATACTCAGTAAATACGTGTTGAATGTAGAATGAATTTTAAAAAAAAACTGTTTCAGTATTACTATAACAAAAAGTAGACAGGGTAATAGATGACAAGCAGAAAAAAATAATGAATGAATTTGAAATGCTTTTCTCTGTACTGAAATCCAGCTGGGCTAGAAAGCATTTATCCTTTAATAAGTGATTATCCTTTAATAAATGATTGATGTATATATAATTTAACTGAAATGTCAGGTTTAAAGCCCAGTTACAATTAGGTAGGTATACCTTACTTAGACATATGCTTTAAGAAGTTGGCATATGGAAAGTTACTGCTGTACTTATAAAACCTGACACTTGATGCACCCCTCATAGGATGAACTTGGGCCTCCTAAAGGAAAAAATTCTCAATGCTAACAACTTTCCAAAACTAATTTTCCTCATCCATCATCCAATCATTAATAAATCTCACATTAATAATTCTGAACATTTCAGAATGAGAGGAAAGGGAAGCCTCATGTGCTACCCATGCCATTGCTCCCATACTTCTAAAAAGTAACCGTCTAGCTGAAAAAGTTTGTGCCCAGGGGCCCAAGACTAATAGGAATTTCAAGACCTATTTTATGTTTGTAACTTCATCTTTCTTTGTCCCCCATCTCAGCCAGCGAATACAATTTCATAATAACACAACTCATCTCTGTGTTTTTGAACCTGGCTTTGGATTGGGGATCATTGTGTCTTTGCCTTTAGATGTCTCACTTTGATGTATTCTATTTCAAAGGGAGAGATAAAACCCAAAGTTCATTCTCACAATGGGACATCCTTTAAAGCCAAAGAGAAATGTTGGTCCTCTTTGTGGCACACAGCAGCCCAGATCCACTTTGAGATTCTCTCTTGAAAGTCTCTGGGCAAGTGCAAAACGGTTTCCAGTGATTTATCTTGTGCCACTATCAGAATGGAATTGCTGTAGCTGTCTCCATGGCACAACTGGGCCGACTGAAGTTGTGGGAGTGAAGTAGGGTGAAGACCTCAGGGAAATAGGTTTCCTCATTGCCTCCTCCTAATGACTAGCCATGTAGCTGAGCTCTTCAGCACTAATGGCTCCACTGGGTATAAATAGCATCTATATATACCTTTGGAAATCTAAATCTGGGCAAGAGGAATGAGGGATCTATTCAAACCGACATTCATTCTCTCTCTTGTTCTCTCTCTCTCCCTCTCTCTCTCTCCCCCCCCCCTTCTCTCTCTCTGTCTCAACTCTAATTATACAAAAAAAAAATTTTGTCTATTTCTGCATTAGAAGTAACAGATTTCACTTTAAAACTGTTTTTCTTTTGGTCTCTTAATTTGCCATTTTTAATATTCCCATAATCTTGATGAAATCTCTTCCTAAATATATTTCCTCCACCTTCAACTTCTTCTAATAGACTTTGATTTCCAAAGGGATGCATAATTTCTTATTTATATTTGTATCCCCAGTGCCTGAAAGAAAGTCTAGAATGTATTATTTGCCCAATAACATGTTAGTTCAGTGAATGAGTGAAGGAATGACTCACCAAAATTTTAATCATTCACTCTTCTCTGAATCCTTCTGCTTTCTTTAAACATGCAGGCAGCTGTCCTATCTTGCCAAAATGTTTACTATCATTATATTCTGTACTTCCTGAAATAATTGATGTTTTGAAAGCACAAGACAGCATATCCTCTTCTGCCCTCTTCCCTAGTGAGAGCAATTTTATAATTAAAGAATAGGGTCCAGGTGCGGTGGCTCACGCCTGTAATCCCAGCACTTTGGGAGGCCAAGTAGGGGTGGATTACTTGAGGTCAGGAGATCGAGGCCAGCCTGGCCAACATTGTGAAACCCCTTCTCTACAAAAATACAAAAATTAATCAGGTGTGGTGGCGTGCACCTGTAATCCCAGCTACTTGGGAGGCTGAGGCAGGAGAATCGCTTGAACCCAGGAGGCAGAGGTTGCAGTGAGCCAAGATCTTGCCACTGCACTCCAGCTTGTGCGACAGAGCAAGATTCTGTCTCAAAAAAGAAAACAAACAAAAACAAACAAACAAAAAACTAGAGCAAATGACCAGCCTTTAAAAGATAAGGAGTTTATCTCCGCAGAAGCTAAAGTACAGGGGTTGAGACCCTCCCCTTCACACATACTCCCACCTTTCTTGGATGACACGTCATATCAACATCCTGATGCTGTCATGGCTTCCACTGGTAGAATGACAACCGAGATTTTAATGACAGCAATGGTATAACTGAGCCTAAGTAAAGTCTTGGATCACTGGTGAGCTAATGTTTTATTGACTTAATTTGCAAAGTATTTTCTGCTTGCCAAACCTGCTGGGCATCATGCTAACTACAGGATGTTTTATAAAAATCATATAGCAATCCAATATCCAATAAACTGATATACCAGAAAGAATATAAAGTATGTGGATGGGAATGAACTTCCATGCTTTGTGGTTGAAAATGATGCCTCTCCTAAAAGAAGTTCAAAATACAATACTATTGGGAGTTTAGAGGAGAGGGGTTAAGACTACCTAGGTGGGTCACAGAAAGCTTTAAAAAGGAGGTAGCATTTTAACACAGCCTTGAAGGAATGAATTAATATGTGAACACTTTCCAGTGGGATACTCAACAAAATAAAAAGCCCTGATTTGTTGTGTTTGACAGTTTCCATGTTGTCAATATTCCTACCACGGCTAGCAATTGGCTCTCAAGATTCCTGAAAACTTAACAATTAGTTCTCACAAGCCATCTCTGGTACACCGTTGTTTGTTAAACTTTATCTTGGGCAGCCTCTCTTATGAATTTCCATGTTATACATGGATTGAAAAGATCCAGCTCTCCCCAGATGAAGAACATATTGTTGCAATGAAGGAAAAGTGGTTTGGGGAAGAGAACTAAATAGACTGAAGTGTTTTTAGCTGTTCAGTTCAAAGAGTCATGATTATACCCAGGAAAATTGCCCTCTGTCTCTGAGTGTCTCTAGGTCTCAGCAATGTGAAGAGACATTGGCATCTTGACTGAATCAGAGTATTACATTAAAAATTTGATCATGTGTCCCTATCTTCCAAAATCTAAGAACTCTATCTATAATACTATAGATTTAGGAATACAGGTCTATAAACTTTTTCTGTAAATATTTCTCAAAAGGCAGTCATGAAAGGAAGAAGAAAGTTAAAACAGAAGCTTGCATATTTCTCTATGAAACCCATGTTGGCTGGGAGTCAGGGTTTCTTTGGGCATTTGCCTGATGATAGAGAATTTGGCAAAGGTAACTCAGGCTTCTGGATGTACTTGTGTTTTTGTTTACTGAGCCCAAGGGTTTATTTTGCAAATAAATTTCCTTCGTATTGTGATGGTATTAATCATGAAAATCCTTCTGGTAATAGCTCTATAAAGATTCATTGGCTAAGCGGGCTATGAATATTGGCCATACGCCACATCTCAATATTTTGGTTTGAAACGCGGTAGCCAAAAATCTTAGGAAACCTTTTCAGGCAATGCCCATTGTTTCAACTCTCAGTGGGAATCCTGAACAACAGGCTCCATGCACTGCCTTTCTGCCATCATCCTGGGCATAAGCAAAAAAAAACACTTCCCCAGTTATACTTCTTGGTGTCCAGACCCTAAAATGAGCAGAGAAGTATGCAAAGGTGTTATCTGAGCATGACAGGGTGGGCTATTTGAACACCAAGATCCCGCATCAATATCAATGCTATCAATCTAAGAGCTCTTCAGTTCTGAGGAAACTAAACTGCAAAGGAGCAAGAAGCTATGATGGTGGCTAAGGTGGAAGTGTGTTTGTAAGTGTGAATTGGTCACTAATTTACCGTGTGACCTTAGTTTTGTCAGCTACCCCCATCAATCTCAGTCTCACCTATAAGATGAAGTATTGAATTATCTAACTCTTACATTTCTTTCAAATCTAGAAATCTACTATCAAGAGAGCTCTAAACTTTTCATTTAGCAATGGGTTCTATCAAAAAGAGTGATAAACTACACTTATTAAAAACCGTTTAAGAAACATCGACTTCCTTCCATGTAGTATCTACCAAATTTGACATTAGGGATACAAGAATTAAAGAGAAAGGATCTCTCCCCACAGTTGGATAGAAAAACCCGAATTTGAAGAGATCACTGAAACATATTATGTTAGTACAAAGACTCCTTCCGCACTCCCTGCAGCGAATTATTGTCTCTCAGTAGTTGTTGGAATCATATAATAAGCAGGACATTTAAAGGGACATCAGGTTAGCCTATTCTCCCCTTAGGTTTGGTTATACTGAATAACACAGGTTGGTCAAACCATATTGGAGGTTTTCATCACAGCCGACCTCACCTTTGTCAATTCACTAAGGTATCTTCAATGTTACCCCTGTAACCACTACAGAAATTAAGATCAAGTAGACACGAGTTTTACTCTCAGTTCTTCCTCTCACTGACTTCAAGATCTGACACAGTTTGCACTGTGTCAGTTTTCTCATCTGCATAAAGGAAGCATATTTTACTGCTCATTACAAGCTTCAAAAGCAATGTCTGAAAAGTGGCCAGCATAGTGAGCACTCAAGAAATGTGATCAATTATTACTTTTAGTGTTATGTTATATATGCATGCATAGCCTAGACCTTCTGCTTAGTTTTTACCTTGTCCATAATATTTGTACAAAGCAAGCCTGGGCAAGTATGTTCAAGAGAATGTCCTACAGTAATTCTCACTGGATCTGCAAAACATTCATAAATAATTATGATGTTATCTTTTTCTTTAATTTCCTTTTTAGCAGGGCTGATATATCTATTTTTGTTATTAATCTTATTTTAACCTTCCCTTCCCTTTCCTTGTCTAAAATTATGAATGTCATTGTATTTCAACAGGTAGTTATAATTACTCTTTTTTGTTTGTTTGTTTGTTTTGAGATGGAGTTTCACTCTTGTCACCCAGGTTGGTGCGATTTCAGCTCACTGTAACCTCTGCCTCCCGGGTTCAAGCGATTCTTCAGCCTCAGCCTCTTGAGTAGCTGGGACTACAGGCACTTGCCACCATGCCCAGCTTATTTTTGTATTTTTAATAGAGATAGGGTTTCACCATATTGGCCAGACTGGTCTCGGACTCCTGACCTCATTATCCACCCACCTCAGCCTCCCAAAGTGCTGGGATTGCACGCATGAGCCACCACGCCTGGCCCTGTAATAACTCTTAAGGCTGTTTATTCAGGTATCTATGGGAACAGAGAAAAGAGAACCCAAATGTAGCCAGGTCAGGTAGGGTGTCAAGGAAAGCATTTAAGAAAAAGTGACAACCCTAGAGTTACGTTTGAAATACCAGTGAGCATTAGAGGAAACAAAGGAGGGGCTCCAGTGTCAGGCAAAGGTGCTGCCTCTAGTAGCTCACAGCGAACAATGCAACATGAAAGAATGTCAGATGGGATTGGTAGTAGTTGGAGGCTACATCTAAAATAGCCTGAGCCCTAAGCTAAGAAATTTGAACTTCATCTAGAAAGCAAGAGTGAACTCCTTAAGGTTTTGAAGCAGGGGGTCTGCATTATCAGATTGGCATTCTTAAAGTCACAGTGGAAGTAGTATTAGGGATGGGTATAGGGGTCAGTTGACTAAAAGTGGGGAACCACAAACTAGGAGGTACTACTATTTTATATGTGTCCTTATTCATCAACATGTTGAAGTTTTGAGTCATCTCACACTCATGAAATGAACACATAACCACATATTCTGGTTCAGCTTGAAGGCAGGTGTGTAGTAGGTGAGGGCGGGAGAAAAGTAACGTGTGATTGGCAAAAATCTGCCATCTACTGTCCTACTGTTTGGCTGCTTGTGTCTTGCTAGTTTTACAAACATTTCCCGTTGGAGAATAAATCGAGGGCATGACTTATTCCTAATTATTAGAGAGAGAGGAAAACAAGCCTAAACTGAGGACTTTATTTGAGTTGTTTATTTCTTTTAACTATTTCAAGATTGTAACCCCAGGGTTTTCACTAACTTATAGGAAAGGAAATACAATAAACAGACAGGTGAAGACTGTTCCTCTAGGAGGTGTTGTGAAAGCAAGCTAAAGCAATGAGTGCCGTGGAGACATGTGCTGGGCTTCCCTCTGCATATCTAATTAGTAGCATACAATCTGCTTCCAGTAGTAAAAGCAATTTCTGAACCTCCTTCCTGCTGCTCAGATTGCAGGCTGTTATGAGGATCCTGCCATATGGAAGAGGGTCTTATCTAAAGAGAAGATATACATGTTTACTGATTACTATTAATTGATGAAATATGGTACTGAAATATAAAATAATTATAACATTAATGATATGTATAGCCTGATGTTTAAATATTACCTAATCATTGAATGTTGACTATGTGCCAAGCACTAGAATAAGCACTTTATATTTATATCGTTTAATATTTAAAATAGGCTTTACCATTCCCATTGTACAGATGAGGAAACCGAAGATCGAGGAACAGTACAAAGTCATCATTGTTATTTGGAAAATGACAGAACACTGATTAGAGTCCAGCTCTTTATGACACCAGAAGCCATACTCTTAAATGCTTCTTAATACAGCCTTGTCATATGGACCCTTCACCATCTAGATCCAGTGAGTTTTTCACCATCTCTTCATGCAAACTTCACTCCTGTCCTTACGGGGGTCACACACTCTATTCCTCACTACTTTGATGTGATAAGTTACCTTTCTGGAGCTCCCTCGCCCCTTCTTCATTTGGTGATCCTCTCCTCCTTAAACACTCAGTTCGGATATTATTTATCTTGAAATCTGAAATTCTTTACAAAAAGTAGCTAACTAATCCTAAGTCAAAAGGACAAAAGCTGGAGGCGCGTCACGCTACCTTGATTTAAACTATACTACAAGGCTACAGTACCAAAACAGCATCGGTACTTGGCTTACCAAAACAGGAGATATAGACCAATTTGCGAACAGAACAGGTCCTCAGAAATAATTACCACACATTCTACAGCCATCTGATCTTTGAAAAACCTGAGAGAACAAGAAATGGGGGAAAGGATCCCTATTTAATAAATGGTGCTGGGAAATTGGCCTGCCATAAGATAGAAAGCTGCAACTGGATCCTTCCTTACTCCCTTATACGAAGATAATCAAGATGGATTAGAGACTTAAATGTTAGACCTAATACCATAAAAACCCTTAGGAAGAAAATCAGGTGAGTACCATTCAGGACATAGGCCATGGGCAAGGACTTCATGTCTAAAAACACCAAAACGAACGGCAGCAAAAGCCAAAATTGACACATGGGATCTACATTAAACTTAAAGAGCTTTCTGCACAGGGCAAGAAGAAACTTACCATTCAGAGGTGAACAGGCAACCTACAGAATGGGGAGAAAATTTTTTGCAATCTACTCATCTTGACAAAGGGCTAATATCCGAGAATCTACAAAGAACTCAAACCAAATTATACAAGAAAAAACAGAAAAAAAACAAACAACCCCAGTCAAAAAGTGGGGAAAGGATATGAACAGACATTTCTCAAAAGAAGGACATTCTACAGCCAACAGACACATGAAAAAAAGCTCTCATCACTCAGCATCAGAGAAATGCCAAATCAAAAGCCACAATGATGGATACCATTCACAACCAGTTAGAAGGCAAATCATTAAAAAATCAGGAAACAACCAGGTGTTGGAGAGGATGTGGAGAAATAGGAACACTTTTACACTGTTGGTGGATTGTTAAACTTAGTTCAACCATTATGGAAAACAGTATGGCAATTCCTCCAAGGATCTAGACTAGATTGTACCATATGACCCAGCCATCCCATACTGGGGTATATACCCAAAGGATTTAAATTATTCTACTACAAAGGGGACACATGCACACGTATGTTTTATTGCAGCACTATTCCACCAATAAGCCAAAGACTTGGAATCAAACCCAAATGTCCTCTGTGACAGACTGGATTAAGAAAATTTTGGCACATATACACATGTTGAATACCTATGCAGCCATAAAAAAGGATGGAGTTTTGCGTCCTTTTGTAGGGGGACATGGATGCAGCTGGAAAACCATCATTCTTAGAAACTATCACAAGAACAGAAAACCAAACACTGGGCAGTTCTCACCTCATAGGGTGGGAACTGAACAATGAGATCACTTTGGACTCGGGAGAGGGACCATCACACACTGGGGGCCTATCATGGGGAGATGGGGAGGGATTGCATTGGGGAGATATACATGATATAAATGATGAATTCTTGATGGGTGCCGACGAGTTGATGGGTGCAGCACACCAACATGGCATTAAGTATTACATATGTAACAAACCTGCGCACGTTATGCAACATGTACCCCTAGAACTTAAAAGTATAATTAAAAAATGAAAAAAAAAAAAAAAAAAATAGCTAACTAACTAAATTAACTACTTAACCAAATGATTTTCTTCTCCACTTCCCAAAGCATGAGTTAAATCATGGCTGGCATCATGTCTAGCATATCTGAATAAATATATAGTGGATTCAAAATTTTTACATTCATTAACATAATAAAAATACTAATAGATATTCTGGCCATATTACTTAAATTAAAATGCTATAAAGAGTTCACAGCCGAAAAAGTATATTTTAAGAGTTAGTAGTTGCGAAATAACAGATGTTTCTGAGGATGTAGAGACAATAGAACTCTTATACACTGTTGGTGGGAATGCAAATTACTACAACTTCTATGGAAAACAGCATGGAGATTTCTCAAAGAACTAAAAGTAGAACAACCATTTGATCCAGAAATCACACTACTGTATATCTACTCAACAACAAAAACAATTGTTATATAAAAAGATAGCTGCACTCATATGTTTATCACAGGACTATTCATAATAGCAAAGATATGGAATCAACCTAAGTGTTCATCAATGGATGATTGATTAAAGAAAATGTGGACACACAAAATAGAAACAAACACACAAATGGAATACATACACACACAGACACACACAATGGAATAATATTTAGTCATCAAAAAGGATAAAAGTATTTCTTTCACAACATGGTTAGCACTGGAGGCCATTACCTTAAGTGAAGTGAGTCAGACATAGAAAGACAAATATATGTTCTCACTCATAAGTGGGAGCTAAATAATGTATACATGTGGATGTAGAGCATGGAATGACAGACAATGGAGATTCAGAAGGGTGAGGGGTGAAAGGGGGGATGGATGAGAAATTACTTAAAAGGTACAATGTATGTTATTTGGGTGACGGATACCCTAAAGGCCCTGACATGACCACTATGCAACCTATAAATGCAACAATACCACACTTGTACCCATAAATTTATAGAAGACGTTTTTAAGAGTTAGTAGTTGTAGTCTGAAATTCAAAAATGTAAAATTCCATGAAATAACCAAAGATTGGAGAAATGATAAAAATCACTCTTTGTGGCCGGGCGTGGTGGCTCACGCCTGTAATCCCAACATTTTGGGAGGCTGAGGCGGGCGGATCACGAGGTCAGGAGATCGAGACCATCCTGGTGAACACGGTGAAACCCCGTCTCTACTGAAAATACAAAAAAATCAGCCGGGCGTGGTGGAAAATCAGCCGGGCACCTATAGTCCCAGCTTCTAGGGAGGCTGAGGCAGGAGAATGACGTGAACCCGGGAGGCGACAAAGCTTGCAGTGAGCAGAGATCACGCCACTGCACTCCAGCCTGGGCGACAGAGTGAGACTCTGTCTCAAAAAAAAAAAAAAAAAAATCACTCTTTGAGATGAAATACTGGACTTATTTTACAATCACTTCAAGAATCTGGACATATCCATTTATCATATAAGTTTGTGTAAAGATGAGAAGAACATTTATATATTTTCATATATTTTCAAAACTTGATGAATATTACCAGGAGGTCCAAATCTATTAGACTGAAATGAGAGCTGGAGATACACTGCTCAGATCTTCCTTCAAGAAAGAACTCATTGTCTGGTACAAGCAGTGCGATTGGCTAATGTCCTCTAGATCTTAGCTTCCCTGGGGTTATGTGAGCTTTACAGCCTAGGTCATTTTTTTCTCAAGCATTCCCTGGCCAAGACCTGAGCAAGGCAGTGGTAAATAGCCTCGGGCTTAGTCAGTTCTCATATCCGTTCTGAAGTTCCCCAGGTGTTACTCCCGATATACTTTTTGCACTCCTTGCTCTGCCTTGTCTTCCCAGAGAAGCCAACCTGTAGATATTACACACACACACACACACACACACACACACACCCCAATAGAAAAGAAGGGCAAGATGAAAACACAGGTTTTCACATCACAAATACTATCAGGAGATGAGGAATAGTTTGAGAGTATCTGCCTTTTTTAAAATTTTTTCTATTTCCATAGGTTATTGGGAAACAGGTGGTGGTTGGTTACATGAGTAAGTTTTTTTTTTTAGACAGATTTTTGCTGTTGTCACTGGGGCTGGAGTGCAATGGTGCGATCTTGGCTCACTGCAACCTCCACCTCCCAGGTTCCAGCAATTCTCCTGCCTCAGCCTCCCAAGTAGCTGGGATTACAGGTGCCTGCCAACACACCTGGCTAATTTTTGTATTTTAGTAGAGACAGGGTTTCACCATGTTGGCCAGGCTGGTCTCAAACTCCTGACCTCAAGTGATTCACCTGCCTCGGCCTCCCAAAGTTCTGGGATTACAGGCGTGAGCCACCGAGCCCGGCCGAATATGTAATAGTGATGATTTGTGAGATTTTGGTGCACCCATCACCTGAGCAGTACACAGTGCACCCAATTTGTAGTCTTTTATCCCTTACCTGCTTCCCACCCTTTCCCCCTGAGTTACCAAAGTCCACTGTGTCATTCTTATGCCTTTGCATGCTCGTAGCTTAGCTCCCACTTATAAGTGAGAACATATGTTTGATTTTCCATTACTGAGTTACTTCACTAAGAACAACAGTCTCCAGTCTCATCCTGGTTGCTGTGAATGCCAGTAATTCATTCCTTTTTATGGCTGAGTAGTATTCCATCATATATATACATATATATACACACATATATATACACACACATATATACACACATATATACACATATACACACACACACACATATATATATATCACAGTTTATTTATCCACTCCTTGATTGATTGATGGGCATTTGGGCTGGTTCCAGATTTTTGCAATTGTGAATTGTGCTGCTGTAAACATGCACGTGAAAGTATCTTTCTCGTGTAAAGACTTCTTTTCCTCTGGGTAGATGCACAGTAGTGGGATTGCTGGGTCAAGAGTATCTGTCTTTGTAAAAACCCTACCTCCAAGAAATAGTGGAAATTCTATTCTTTGTTCTCTGCTCGCCTCCTCTCCATACAAGAGGTTACTTTTCTTGTCCTCATCACAGCTAAAGACGCAGATTTTAAAAATTAGTTAAGTTTGAATTACAGTCCTGTAATGCGTTTTAATGACTCTGCCCCCAATTCTTAATTCCTCATTGTATTTAAAGAGACAAACAAACAAATAAACACTAAGTCCAGTTCATGTAAAGTACCACAAACTAAGCTGCCATGCATGCATTTAATACTAATTAACTCTACTTTTTTCTGGAGGAATTGCTCTCATTTTATCACTTAATGTTGAAATATTCCTATTAGTTAACAATAATTTTCATTGTATTAAAGGCATCATATGCTATACCTTCTTCTGATCTACATATTGAGACCTGTTTGAGAATATCTGTGACTTATCTAATTTATAAATGAGATTAATGTAAACAAATGTTATCTGTTTTGCTCACCAGAACCCAATTCTGGCTAATCACAGAAACTTAGGCCAGGCGCGGTGGCTCAAGCCTGTAATCCCAGCACTTTGGGAGGCCAAGGAGGGCGGATCAAGAGGTCAGGACATCCAGACCATCCTGGCTAACACAGTGAAACCCCATCGCTACTAAACATACAAAAAAATTAGCCCGGTGTGGTGGTGGGTGCCTGTAGTCAGCTACTCGGCCGCAGGCTGAGCGGCAGGAGAATGGCACTGAACCAGGAGGCCGGAGCTTGCAGTGCCCACGCCGAGACTCGCGCCACTGCACTACGAGCCTGGAAAACAGAGCGAGACTCCATCTCAAAAAAAAAAAAAAAAAAAAAAAAACTTCACAACTTTTCTCTCTATCTTCAGCTACTGGACATGTCAACCAAAGGGCTGTGAACGGGCAGAAAGATGACCCTGTTCCTCTTCCAGGACAGCCTCTGCTCCAGAACAGCCGTGGTCTTTACTCCCTGCTCAAGGAGGGTCCTCAGAGAATACAGCGTAACTCTGAAAGACAGGTGAACTGAAGGATGTGGATGGAAAGCCCGTACTTCGCCGTTTAGCTATTCAGCTCTCTCCTTTCATTTGTCCACTCACTGTGCCATTCATTCAACAAAAACTTATTGAGACTCCATACTTGCCAGAGTAAGTGGTCAATGCTGGAAATTCCAAATTGTTAAAGACAGATCCTGCCCCATTTGAGTTCACACACTAGAGAAGAGGATGAAAGTATTATTTCCCATGTTGACCTAGAAAGAACAAAATTTATTCCTTTTTAAATATGCCCCAGTGTCTTCTCACATGTTATATTTTTAAATTGTTGCTTTAAATCTTGAAACAATTCAAACACAAAACAATGTCTATTTTTTTAAAAGGAACGTTTTCCCCTTGAGTCATCTTCTATCCTCATTCCCCAGCTATAATCATTGAAGGAATTTTATATGTGTATGTGTCCATCAATATGTGTACATATGTATACGGACATGTGCAAAAAAAGATCTACATACGTTTTACACTCAGGAATATGTTACAAATTTCCTTTTGTATTAGTATATATTTTATTTAATTTAATTGCACAGTAACATTTTGGACTAGATTTTATTTCTCATCTCCATTCCCCAAACCTTTCTTCCACCCAGTCTGACACTTTTGCCTATAATAGTTTTTCCTCTGTATTAGCCTTCTATTTCCCCTTTGACCAAAGAATCAAGTAATCATTACCTGAGGGGTAATTTTGCCAGAGAAAGAGAATATCAGACAGTCATCTTTGCTATGTCTTTAGATTTTTCTTTTTAAAAACTGTGTCTGAAGTTCAGCTTCTGTTTCTAGGTTTTTTGCTTCAATTGTACTCTTGGGGCAAGAAATTGTAATGTCATCACTCATAAGTACCTCATGATGACTTTCAGTGCAGTAGGATTTATCAAAGGATAAATGTTTGTTCCTCTGTGACTTCCACCTTCACCCTGGCCATAGTTCCACTTTCGTTGTTCCAAAGATGTGACACAGACATTCTCAGTTCTGAGCTGGCCAGTTCAGGCTACATCTTAGAATGAGCATTTGTTCTTATGTCAGCACAACTGCTCCCTGAAAATGGGGCCTGTTCTCTAATGGGACACTACAAAGAGGTCACAGTCATAACCTCAACTATAGCTCCACTTCCTTATTAACAAAGAAAAACAAAATGAGAAATGAGGGGGGAATAAAGTACCCCTTTATTTCTTTTCTGGGTCTTTGGGGCTTTGCAGAGACATTTTTTAAAAAAACATATAAAAGATCATCGCTTTTAACTCTGAAAATATTCACCTTTTAACACAAGGACTTTGCCCTTGAACTTCAAAACTGTGTCCTGCCTAAAAGACCAAAGAGTTCCTATGGTAGATTTGGCCTCGTGGTTTCTGAGCACTTTCCTGTCGATTTACTATTCTCATTTTGTGTTTGACTTCTTTACATTTTTATTTCTGTATGATCTAGAGAAAGGATTGAACTGAAACATAAGGAACCTCTGTAACAGGTATTCCAAGGTGTTTAAGAGGGGAACGCTATGACACAGATCTGACATTCCCTTCTTTTATATGATTGAGAAAACAAAGTACATAAAAGTACAAAGGTTGTATCAAGCTTGGTTTCCAGCCTGCCCACCAGTGAGATAACTCTCAGGCTTTTTAGTTAGTTACAGGTATGTAGGGTCTTTTTTTCTGGTTATTAGTGTTCAAGTATATTGTGAGGTTGTTGGAAACAGGATCAGACCACACAACACATACGATTTTATAAATAATTCTGATCCTAAATATTAAAATAAAATATAATTCTAAAATGAATGAGGCAAAAACACCATGATTATTAGTACAAAAAAAAAAAACAAAAAAAAACCCTATTCCAAAGAAGCAGTATAATGGTTATCAGGCACCAGAAATGTGTTTAAAACTTGAAAACTATATACAGTCTCTACTGGTATAATAGTCACAGACTATTTGTTGATAGTTAATCACTCATTCAAGTCAAGGCATTCTAATACTTGACTGATTATAACAAAATCTTTTAACTTCAATACCATCCAGAACTTATCCAGTCCTAAAATTTCTATTCTACTATGCCATTTCACAGTTTAGAGGCTGCAAAATGTTTGAAGATTTTTTTCTGTAGCCTTGGGATAATTTAAACATTTACCAGCTAGCATTGTTCTGACATGTGCACATCCCAGATTAATGAATCTTATAATTTAATATATCTATATAGTAGCATATTTGCACAAAAGTACCTTAGAAATATAATACACACTGCTTGAGGACAATTACATCGGATTGACTTTGGCATTGATAACATCTCTACTACTTACTAGTTTTGTGGTCTTAAGCAAGTTGTCTAGTCATACTGTGCCATAGTTTGCTCATCTATAAGATGGGGATGTTAATTTCTACCTTACAGACTTGATGCCATGAGTGAAGCTATACTCTGGACGATCAGACTTGCTATGATAATACCTGGGACTCTGGTTCCATGTGTTTATGTGGACCCCGGAAGGAAGGGAGGCCTTGTGAGGTTCTCCCACCTGATCAGCCCCCCTGTGGCCAATGTCATCATTAACACCTACAACAAGGCACACAATTTTAAACTTTTCAAAGTTAAAATGTGTGTATGGGATGGGTGTAGGGGAAGGTGGGGAGGAAGAGTCTTATCTTCCATTGATCACTTTTAACGTAGTCCATAATTGCGGTACCAAACTGCTGTACTATTGAACAACATACCCTCTTGGATTTCTTTCATCTTGAAAAGTGTGCTAGTGGACATATACACCATGGAACACTATGCATCCATAAAAAAGAATGAGTTCATGTCCTCTGCAGGAACATGGATAAAGCTGGACACCATCATCCTCAGCAAACTGACACAGAAACAGAAAACCAAACACCGCATGTTCTCACTCATAAGTGGGAGTTGAACACTGAGAACACATGGGCACAGGGAGGGGAACATCACGCACTGGGGCCTGTCAGGGGGTGGGGGGAAAAGAAAGGCATAGCAGGAGAAATACCTAATGCATGCAGGGCTTAAAACCTAGATGACGGGTTGATAGGTGCAGTGAACCACCTGGCACATGTATACCTATGTAACAAACCTGCATGTTCAGCACATGTATCCCAGAACTTAAAGTAAAAAAAAAAGAAAGAAAGAAAGAAAGAAAAGTGTGCTAATGCCCAAAAGATCAGGGATGTTAGTCTTTGCTTTACACTAACTAGTCTTGTGACCTCAAACAAGTCATATTTTTCTCACCTTCAGTTTCTAATTATGTTTATAAGTGATATTATCTGCCTATTATAATGCCTGGGACAAAACAGGTGTTCTCTTATAAAAACAAAAGCCAAAATTAACTAACATTTTCTATCTACCACTGCAAAGAGTACTTTACATGTGGTGTCTTAGCTTCACAACAGCAATATGAGGCAGGTACGATTTGATTCCCAATCTATAAAATGAGGACAATGAGGCTCAGAGAACTTAAGTAATTTTTCCAAGGTCCCACAGGTGATTAAACTAAACCTCAGCTGTAAGAACTCCAAAATCTGAGCTTTTATCCACCATAATATATTTATTTGGCCTACTATTTAATTTTTTTAATTAGCGCTTTATGCAACAAGGTTTTGTGCAAATATATATATTTTTTAATTTAAAATCTTTATAAATGGAAGAAGTTATCATACACCTGTTGGAACAAAATAAGTGTGTGTGATGAGTGAGATAAATTCCTACTTTTTTTTTAAAACAGTTTTCAATCTACCCAAAGTCCTTAAACTCAGAAAAAGGATAAATTTTGCTGGTTTCCTGTCTTCTCAGATTTATGAACGCAAAAATTTAAAAAAAGTATGACACACGTCTCTATTCCTTTAAACATCTCATGCCATTTTCTACACAAGTATCCTCCATGTAGGTTCCTGAAACAAAAACGACAGAATTCAACACTCGGGAAACAAGTGTTATGTTGTGTGTGACTCAGGTTCTATTTATATGTTCATATTTCATTCTCACTGCTCAATTTAATATAATTCAATTTAAAAATTAATTGATTTTTTTTTTCTTTTTTTGAGACAGGGTTTCACTCTGTCACCCAGGCTGGAGTGCAATGGCCCAGTCTCGGCTGACTGCAGCCTCTGCTTCCCAGGTTCAAGCAATTCTTGTGCCTCAGCCTCCCGAGTAGCTGCACCTCTAAGTGCACACTATCAAGCCTGGCTGATTTTCGTACTTTTTGGTAGAGACGAGGTTTCAACCATGTTGGCCACGGTGATCTCGAACTTCTGACCTCAAGTGATCCGCCCCCCTCAAACTCCCAAAGTGCTGGGATTACAGGTGTGAGCCACCGCACCTGTCCTAAAAACTTAATTGACCTTTTATTATGTGCCATGCCACGGTGCCGTTTTTCTAAGACACACCGGGTGACAAGAAGCACACGCCTGCTCTAATGGATTATCCAGAGTATAGATTAAAAATACTTCATTGGAAAGCAGCAACATAGTATTATCATTCAATTACACATGGATTGGAAGCTCAGAGATAGTTCTCCTATAATTGTGGAACCTAACATGTTGATATTCAAGAGCATTCTATTTTATCCTAACACTATTTCTACTATGCAGCTCTGTCTCATCAAGCTATCGGCTTGGACTAAAAGCAGGTGAGGGAGTTGGGGAATGTGCTAGAGCTGGGGAAAGAATAAAATAAAGCAGAAAATCTTCTATTGCAAGACATCCTGAGCTCAGAAATACTGACCGCATGACCGATGGGTCGTTTCTATTTGATATCAGACGGAGGTGTTTAAATTCTCAGTTTCAGGATTGATTGAAAATCAGATCACATCATACTGTCTGCCAAATCTCAACTTTCAGCTATTATTCCCCTCCTAACTTTTTTTTAAAACTTTCTCCTACAACAAAAGAAGAGGTCTGTTCTCTTATTCTTCAATTTTCAACAGCTCTTTTTGGGATCATAGCAATTGACAAAAGAAACAGACACTTTTTTTTATGATGTGCTTTGCTCTTAAAATGTGTGCTCTGCTGAGCAGTTTAGGACAAATCATAATCCTATCATCTTTCAAACATTAAACCAAAGCATCCGAAGAATCATTTTCAATACTCTTCTGACCTGAGATGTTTTGGTCAGGTTATACAATTTCAGAAAACACTTATAAAAACTGTGATTATATGGTAGAAATATAATAAATTTACTGGCCACTTTTATCTATCTCAAGGGAAAAATCTCTCTAGATTAAAGAAATATCCTCCATTTTCCATTTTAAAAGATCATTTTGGGTGGCATTTGCCTTCATTCTAATTTTATACTGTCTTCCTATTGGTGATAGCCACGTCTTTTATTTGGCTCATCTCACAATTGAATCTTTATACTATTTTAACAATATGCGAATGTTGAATGGGAAGGCAGTTCTCCACTTCAGAAGTTTTGTTCCATTTGTCAGGGACTCCTCTGGCTTCTTTCTTCCTGTCACCAAATGAGTTCCTCTCTTGCGGGTAAGGAGGACACATTTGATTTGGTAGTTTGGAAGGATAAACTGTGTATGTATAAGCCCTTTGCTCTTTTTCCTTTTCCTTCTAGGTGCAAGTTGCTTGCAGAAGCTGTAGATTATACTCTGCCCTCGTGGGGTTGCAGTTTGTCCCAGACCAGTGTTATATGGAACTGAGCAATGTTTGCTTAGTTTTAAATTTTAACTATTTGAAAGAGATTCTTCGTAGAAATATTAGTTATATTTTCTAATATCAGCTTGTATTAGTAATGGAAATATAATATTTTCCCTATCTAGCTTGTTATTTTGTATTTCAATTTAACTGGTACCAAAATGCAATGGGGAAGAGGGTTTCTATCTATTAGACCCATGAAAAAAAGCTAAACAGAGAAAAAGAGAGGAACAAGTATTCATAAACACAACGGGAGAACTTCCCCCTTTGTATAAGCATCAGAATTCCAGAAATAGAGTCCTACGGCAAAGGAAAATATAGGTCAGTGATCCCATAAGAAAAAAAAAAAATTATCCCACTGTGATTTAGAACATCTGTCTCTAATCCCAAAAGATGGGTCTCTAATTGTATGGAGGGGAGTGGTGAGGCTAGAGGGGTGGGAGAATAAAGGTGTAATAAGATAAAGGAAAAAGAAGATGATTCAAGTTCAAACAGGGGGAAAATGCTATAGGTTTGCTATGTTTTCTGTTCAAAGTTGCCACTATATCACAAACAATGCTACAGTATATAAGGATATCTGCTCTGAAGCCATAATGTCTGGATTCATATCCTAGGTCTGCCCTTAGCTGTTTGGTCTTGGATTTTTCATGTCACCTTTCTGAGCTTTAATTTCCCCTCTTGAATAAAACGTAGTATCTACTAGCTGCATAGAGTCACTGAGCAAGTTTACTGACACAGTGCAAATCACACATCATGTGTGGACATAGTAAGAACTTATTAAACGCTGGATAGCAGCATCATTACATAATGTAGGGTGGGTTTGTTAGTGATTGTAGATTGAAAACGAAGATGAAAAGATGGTTGATGCTATATGTGGACTTCCTTTTCCTTTAGATATGATAAACCCATGACCAAAACAAAAAGACACATAAGACATACCAATGTTGCAACCCTAAATTTTTTAAATGAATTGATCGTGCTCGGAGTAAGGGAATGGGTTATAAAATGTGGTGGTATTTCACGTCTTTATGATTTTGCCTGCTCTTCCCACTTGTGTCTGAGATGTCTTCTTTTCACTTTATAAACTTCTATTTGAGACCAAGTCCCAAAAATCACCGCATCTCTGAATGCTGGCTCAATATCATTAAGCATCAAATTAGAAATTATTAAGAAAATGCAAGGCAGAAAAATAATGAGAACAACATTCATTAAAGAAGAATATGTATTATATGTATCATTTTGAAATTAAGAAAAATACCTCATAAGATTTGTTTTATACAACCAATAGCAGTTTGTGAAAACTTAAATTGTTTCTCCATAAATGACAGTTTAGTGACTGCGTCTGCAAAAGACTTTGAAGCTAAATGTAAAACATTTCATATAATCCACTTAGACAAGTCAAAAATGTGCTTTGAAAATGACCATGTTATAAAATAAATAAAACAAATATTCTTGATTTTCTACAACATATAGACTATTACAGTACCATATGTGTCTCTTTTTCTATTTTGCTTATTAATGGTTAATGTTAATTCTTCAGGTCCAAAGATTTTCTCTGAAAACTATAAAGATACAATCTCTCCCGACAGACATAGAAAAAAGAAGTGCTTAATTTATTGACTTCTGGCAATTTTTTTTTTTTTTTTTAAAGACGAAGTTTCACTCTTGTTGCCCCGGCTGGAGTGCAATGGCACGATCTTGGCTCCCTGCAACCTCCACCTCTCAGGTACAAGCAATTCTCCTGTCTCAGCCTCCCAGGTAGGTAGCTCAGATTACAGGCATGCACCACCATGCCTGGCTCATTTTTTGTGTGTTTAGTACAGACAGGGTTTCACCATGTTAGTCAGGCTGGTCTCGAACTCCTGACCTCAAGTGATGCACTCACCTCAGCCTTCCAAAGTGCTGGGATTACAGGCATGCACCACTGCTCCTGGCCAGCAAAATTCTTTAATTCCAAACAGAAACCCTTCTAAATAATTGTTAGACTTTAAGAATGCTTAAGGAACCCAGGAAACCAGTTACAGTGAGAAAAAAAATGAGTAAATGACTTTATAAAATTATATAAATGGATATGCAGTTAATGAATTTGGCTGCTTCCTGTATTTGGAGAAGCTTGGATTCCTAGACCCTCCAAGATCTTTTAACACAAAAGAATTCTGACCTAGGGTCTGTACATTCATAAGGGGTTAACAGATGGGCTTCAGGTGGCCTGTTATTTCTTCAAGTAATATTTGATATTTGACAAGTATTTGTGAAGTTGTCTTCGTGAATTTTTCTGGGAAGATTTTGTCAGTGATTAAATTTGGCACATAATTTAAAATTAAATAAATGAACAAAATAAAAGCTAACAAAGAGCTTAAGAAGCACTGATTTCTGAGCCCATATAGCCCACTGCTACTGAGCTAGCTCACCAAGTGGAAGTGATGAAGTGCTGAAAAATATTAAGAAATCCAAGTTATTTCACAAATCAATGGGATTAACTTGAAAATCACTGGTAGGAGAATTAATATTGAAAGGCAAATACTAACGGTATTTTTTTGTTTATAAATAATAAGTCTTTCCTATGTTCATAAAAGGTCTCTGTTCTATCTGCACCTGAGTTGGGTATGTTCGGTCTCACAATACCAAAGCAGAGCCCTAGCTTTCTACTTTTTTTATTCTATTAGCTAACTGGTTATGGTTTGGAAAACTGAATATCGGTTTTTATGTATGTCTTTGAAATTTTGATGATTATTTAAGTGTTAATCATTGAAATCAAGAATCCAGCTATGGGTTGCAAATTTGGTATGCAGGATTATCTCATAGGTGTAAAGATTTGCTTAGGGTAGAGGAAGAATAAAACTGTCCAAGATTCCAAGAATACAGACTTGGAAGAATAGCTTTTCTCTCTTCCGGAAAAGCACCATCTGATATAGACGCTGAAGTTCCATGCTTCAGTGAGAATGGAATTAAAACAGAAATGAGTTTCAAATCCCAGGCTCCTAGTTGCAAAAGCAATAACCACTTATACACCCTACTCTCCTTCTATAAATAATGATCATTGTAAAATATCAAGACTCCCTACTCTCCTTCTATAAATAATAATCATTGTAAAATATCAAGACTGTGACTGGCACATAGAACAAAACTAATAGGCAGTAAATTATAGTTTTTCTTGTCATTATTGTATCATTCTATTCTATTAACTAGCATTATTCTCATTTTATAGATGAAGAAATTGAAATTTGAGAATCTTAGGCAACTTTAGATAAAGGACAAAACTAAAAAACATCAAAGTTACGCTGTCAACCAAGGTTGAAAGAGAAACAGCTTTTAGAGGAAGAGCAGCGAAGATTGAAGTTTTCACATCTCAAGCTGGACATGGCTGCTCGACATCTAAGTGTGGAGGTTGAGTAGACTATTGGGTCTAGAATTAGGGATATTAAGTTGGAGACATAAACTTAGGAAATATTTTCATATCTGTTGTAGTGAAATTAAAGGAAATGGTTAAAATTTTAAAAAGAAAAATGTGGAGAATAAAAGAAGATGACAAATAGAGTATTGGCCGATGCCAGCATTTAAAATGCTAGCAAAAAGATAGTATATCATCGACTATTTAAATAAGGAAAAAGATCAAAGGGGTAGGAGGGAAAACAAATAAACCAAATATCAGAAATGGAAAGGAAGTGACAGTGTCAAGACAGAATCTCAACAGCATCAAATGCTACAGAGAAGTTAAATAAAAAAAAGAATTGAATGGACTAACTTAAAGTTGGCAATTAGAAGATCATTTTCCAGAGCAGCTCTAATGCTGCAGACAAGGGAGAAGTCCTCCTGCAATAGATTTAAAAGAACAATAAGCAATGAAGTTGATACCATCGTTGATAGGAGGAGCTTGCTAATGACAGAAAGGAGTGAGTTTGGAAAAGCAAAACAGAAAACAAAAATGAGGGGAAATATCCTCTCTGCCTTTATTTTTTCCCTCACAAGAGGACTTCAGTGCATTGATATGCTGTGGAGGAGCGGTAGATGAGAGGGAAGATTGAAGGAGAAGGACAGGATGAATCACCAACAACCGAGCAAGCTCACATATGAGACACAAGGAATGCATTCAGGAGCACAGGAAGGCAGATTAGTCTCTGTCCAGAGAGAGGGGACTTTTTCCTTGAGTGTAGATGGTGAAGCTGAAGAAATAGAAATGTCCATGATACGGCAGGAGGCAGGTTCTGGCCATGCAGTCTCCATTTCTGAGTAGAAAGAGGCCAGGACAGCAAGTGAGAGTAGTAGAATAGAAAGTCAGAAGGAAGTGATTAAAGTTTTGTAATGGATGTTTTGAGATATGTGGGAGGTAGCTGACCAGAGATCTATGAAGAACTGTTGAATAATCCTTAGGGTACAGAATAGCCTTTAGGATAAAGAACATAAATCTGCAAAACTGTGTAATTCTCTTTCAAGCACAGCACCCAGAGTGTAAGAATTAAAAAAGCAGAGAAATGTCAGACTAGTAATTTAATGCTCAAGACTATACTTAAAAAAAATCTGGCTGGGTGTGATGTCTCATGCCTGTAATCCCAGCACTTTAGGAGGCCAAGACAGGCAGATCACTTGAGGCCAGGAGTTTGAGACCAGCCTGGCCAACATGGCAAAACCCTGTCTCTGCTAAAAATACAAAAATTAGCCAGGCATGGTAATGTGCATCTGTAATCCCAGCTACTAGGGAGGCTGAGGCAGGAGAATTGCTTGAGCCCGGGAGGCGGAGGTTGCAGTGAGCTGAGATCATGCCACTTCACTCCTGTCTAAAACAAAACAAAACAAAACAAAGCAAAAAAAGACTATACTGAAAAAATAATTATTTTGTCTTTTCATATGGGGAAACTCATGCCTTACCTAAGTGATACAGACAGAAACAGGCAAAATTCAGGCCTGACCCCATGTCCTTTGCTTTTCCACTATATTACACTCTCCCCTTGGTGGTCATCCACCATGTTAACCTGCACCAGTGGTTTCCAATTAGGCCTAAGGCTTTTAATAATCATATGTTCCTAGAAAAGGGCCATTTCTCAGTACAATGGAAATGTCAGTGTTGTAGAAATTTGTATGTCTCTCTGTCTCTCTCTCTCCTGTGTGTGTATGTACATTTTAATTCTTTCGAGCAAAATACATCTAATGTAGTGGAACATTTTTTGCCTTTATTATGGACTCCTTTTGTTCATATTTTATGGGGACATTAGCCATTTCCATTTATTTACAAAGAATAAAGACAGAAATACATTGGGATTTTAGTCATCGTTTTGTGGCTAAAACTCAACCTAATGGAGTATGAGTGCTTTTGTCTTTCAAACCCCATCCTATATGATTCATTTTAAGATGGTCCCAAAAGTGGATTTTTAATTAAGAAAAGAAGATAGATTGTAATGTACCATTTTCAAAAGAAAGGATTAGAAAAAAAGAGATAATAACTTCCATAAGTATCAAATTTTTATTCAAAGTCTTTTTGCCATAATGGCCTCTGACATGATTAGTGCATTAGTCAGGATATGGGATGTTAGCTGTTACAATAAACAATCCCCAATCTCAGTGGTTCAAGTTCATTTGTTGCTCACATGGCAGAATCTAGGTCTCCTGGTGGCTCTTCTCCAAATTATGACTTAGGGATTCAGACTCTCTCTGCTCACCATTACATATGACCTCCTCGATTTTCATGAAATGGAAAGACATAGCATGGAGAATTGTATAAATTAGTTTATGGCCAAACCTACAAGTGGAATATGCGTATGTCCCTATTGCAGTTGTCAGAACCTAACCACATGATCCCAATCTAACTGCAAGGGAGACTTGGAAATGTAGCCATCCTGCATGTCTAGGAAAATAAATAAGATTGATGTGCATCAGTTAATCTCATCTACGAGTAGACTACAGTACTATTTTTTTTGTTATTGTAAACATGAACAAAATGTAAAGTTATATAAATATCTAAAATTTCTGGGTGATTATGTGCACTAAGTGAATACATGATTTTCAGTGACTTCTCCGTCATCACCTCTCTTACTTACAAGTTATCACCTTCTATCTATGTCAACATGCCAAGACTGAACAATGGGGAACACAGGTTATAAGAAAGTTAATATTTACTGAAAATCAAAATGAGGAAACAAAGTCTCAGAAAGGTTAATGAAATATTCAAGGCTGTTAAGAAACAGAGCTTAGACTCAACCTATGTCTTTAGAAATCTAACAGCTTTACATAGAATCACAACATTAGAATATTTTTTCCACATTTAAATAGGTTCATTTTAAGGAATATTAGAGCTTTCGTTTATCCTTCAAATAAACTGTCTTCCATGTCCAAAACATTGTTTGCTTAGTTGCATTTCATCCATCAAGTCTCAATTTAAATAAAGCCTCACTAGAGAAGACATCACTTTTAACTCTATTTAAATGCCTATCTCACTGTATTTTATCTCTCCCAGAATCCTTTTACCACTTACTATTAATATGCCATTTTAAAATGAGAAAGTACCACAAAGGGTAAAATCATGTTTCCTCCACCTGGCTGAAAGTTGGAATGGTGATAATACCATTCACGCGTCTATACTCAGGGCTTCTCACAGTGGCTAACATCTTGAAGATGCTGGATAAATTAATAAATTAGTGCATAAACATGTTGACAGGTTTAATACGTGCCTGAAACACAGTATTTTCCCATAAATGTACTACAATTACCGATCAGAAAATGAAGGCTTGAGAATGTTAAATAATTTGTCTGAGGTACACACCTAGTAAATGATAAATTTCTGACTTCAAAGCTCAGAATTTTTCTGCTGTACAACATAGCCTAAAATATTCATTTGGGTTTTCATAATATACTTGTAAGTGTGTGTGTTAAAGGATGAGTCCTCAATCACTGCATTTATTTATTAGAAGTAAACGTGCTCGGACATGGGTTTGTGTCCTACTTCCACCTTAGTTTTAATGCTACAACTATAAATGCAATTTGATTTAACTTTAAATTTTCTTTTAATTCTATGTGGCCATTTTGGGGAATACAATTTGTCTGGAACCTGGCTTGCTGCCACACATTAAACTATCTGCTTTATACATCTGTAAGTCCTGACAACAGCCCTCTGGGATCATTTTAAAGATGAAGAAACTAAGGCTCAGAAAATGTAACTTTGTGATATTTAAAAATGTACGAAGTGTAATGGAGTTAGGATTCAAACCTACATCTGCCTTTCTGGAAGCCATAATTTTTATGATCTATAAAAAGAGACTGTGGATCCCTACAACTGTCTCTGATCCCCATTTATAAATGATTTTCCTCATTGAGCTGAATGATTTTGATAATATTTGATGATTTAAGTTTGGCACAGCAGAGACTATTACCCACGTCCTCTTGTCCCCCAAATTTTCACAGGTATGAACATAAATACATCTTAAGAGGCAATGAAAGATTTACTGTCTATTTCCTTTTTTGGCATTTCTTCTCAGAAAACTTTTGTTTGTGTTGGTACCAATAAATAACCATAAGTAGTTGTTTATGTGTGTACATACTTGTATGACATTCATGCACCTTTTTAAGTCTCAAAGTAATAAAAAGATACCTGTCTTTCTCTTCCAAATATTGTTAATGACACATTTAAAGAAATAGAAGACAACATAAGCTTTTCCCATTTTCCTCTCACATTTGGAATTGTGCATCAGACAGGTGTCTTAGTAACGAATGAGTCACTCTTGTGACCCAGAACCTGCAAATCATGAGGACTCATGTATCACAAGACTGCCACCTAGGTCTCAAGGAAAAGGCCACAGTGAGGGTTTGGGGAGTTGTTAAATATTCATTTTACTTAATAACTTCCTCCTTTATTTTTGCAATTTCTCTTTGAAAGTGATTGTATACAAACACAACAGAGGTTAAGACGCAGGAAAAAGTGGGTTAAAATAATTTAGGAGACTGTGGCTATAAAATTGCTTTTGGGTGTTTTTGTCATCATTATCATTAGCCATATTGATAACAGATTCAAATGGACTCACTGAAATGACTATAAATATAGTATCATAAACATAGGCATTTTAAGTGGTTCATTTTTAGAGAATATTTGTATTACATTTTTAGAGTGAGTTGTGTAATATCTCTCCGCTCAGCCATTTGACTGGGTTGTCAATGTGTTACTGGAATTAATTTATTAAATTTATTTATTTCTTTATTTATTAAACTTTAAGTTCTAGGGTACATGTGCACAACGCGCAAGTTTGTTACATATGTATACATGTGCCATGTTGGTGTGCTGCATGCATTAACTCGTCACTTATATTATGTATATCTCCTAATGCTATCTCTCCCCCCTTCTCCCTCCCCCCACCACATGACAGCCCCTGGTATGTGATGTTCACCTTCCTATGTCCAACTGTTCTTATTGTTCAATTCACACATATGAGTGAGAACATGTGGTATTTCGTTTTCTGTTCTTGCGATAGTTTGCTGAGAATGATGGTTTCCAGCTGCATCCATGTCCCTACAAAGGACATGAACTCATCCTTTTTTATGGCTGCATAGTATTCCATGGTATATATGTGCCACATTTTCTTAATGCAATCTGTCATTAATGGACATTTGGGGTGGTTCCAAGTCTTCGCTATTGTGAATAGTACTGCAGTAAACGTACATGTGCATGTGTCTTTTTTTCTTTTTTTAATACTTTAAGTTCTAGGGTACATGTGTATAACGTGCAGGTTTGTTACATATATATACTTGTGCCATGTTGGTGTGCTGCACCCATCAACTCGCCAGCACCCATCAATTCGTCATTCATATCAGGTATAACTCCCAATGCAATCCCTCCCCCCTCCCCCCTCCCCATGATAGGCCCCAATGTGTGATGTTCCCCTTCCCGAGTCCAAGTGATCTCATTGTTCAGTTCCCACCTATGAGTGAGAACATGCGGTGTTTGGTTTTCTCTTCTTGTGATAGTTTGCTAAGAATGATGGTTTCCAGCTGCATCCATGTCCCTACAAAGGACCCAT
>NW_016806937.1:3595640-3609743 GCF_001698545.2 Rhinopithecus bieti | reverse complement strand
TTTTCTTTAAGAATGTTGAATGTTGGCCTCCACTCTCTTCTGGCTTGTAGAGTTTCTACCGAGAGATCCGCTGTTAGTCTGATGGGCTTCCCTTTGTGGGTGACCCAACCTTTCTCTCTGGCTACCCTTAACATTTTTTCCTTCATTTCAACTTTGGTGAATCTAACAATTATGTGTCTTGGAGTTGCTCTTCTCAAGGAGTATCTTTGTGGCATTCTCTGTATTTCCTGAATTTGAAAGTTGGCCTGCCTTTTTAGGTTGGGGAAATTCTCCTGGATAATATCCTGTAGAGTGTTTTCCAGCTTGGTTCCATTCTCCTTGTCACTTTCAGGTACACTAATGAAACGTAGATTTGGTCTTTTCACATAATCCTGTATTTCTTGGAGGCTTTGTTTATTTCTTTTTGCTCTTTTTTCTCTAAACTTCTCTTCTCACTTCATTTCATTCATTTGATCTTCAATCACTGATAACCTTTCTTCCAGTTGATCAAGTTGGTTACTGAAGCTTGTGCATTTGTCACGTAGTTCTCGTGCTATGGTTTTCTGCTCTATCAGGTAATTTAAGGACTTCTCTACATTGGTTGTTCTAGTTGGCCATTCATCTAATCTTTTTTCAAGATTTTTAGCTTCTTTGCGATGGGTTTGAACTTCCTCCTTTAGCTCAGAGAAGTTTGATCGTCTGAAGTCTTCTTCTCTCAACTCGTCAAAGTCATTCTCCTTCCAGTTTTGTTCCATTACTGGCGAAGAGCTGCATTCCTTTGAAGCAGGAGAGGCACTCTGATTTTCAGAATTTTAGAATTTTCAGCTTTTCTGCTCTGTTTTTCCCCCATCTTTGTGGTTTTATCTACCTTTGATCTTTGATGATGGTGACGTACAGATGGGGTTTTGGTGTGGATGTCCTTTCTGATAGTTAGTTTTCCTTCTAACAGTCAGGACCCTCAGCTGCAGGTCTGTTGGAGTTTGCTTGAGGTCCACTCCAGACCCTGTTTGCCTGGGTATCAGCAGCGGAGGCTGCAGAAGAGTGAATATTGCTGAGCAGCAAATGTTGCTGCCTGATCATTCCTCTGGAAGCTTCGTCTCAGACGGGTACCTGGCCATGTGAGGTGTCAGTCTGCCCCTACTGGGGGGTGCCTCCCAGTTAGGCTACTCAGGGGTCAGGGCCCCACTTGAGGAGGCAGTCTGACTGTTCTCCGATCTCAAACTCCGTGCTAGGAGAACCACTACTCTCTTCAAAGCTGTCAGACAGGGACATTTAAATCTGCAGATGTTTCTGCTGCCTTTTGTTTGGCTGTGCCCTGTCCCCAGAGGTGGAGTCTAGAGAGGCAGGCAGGCCTCCTTCAGCTGTGGTGGGCTACACACAGTTTGAGCTTCCTGCCTGCTTTGTTTACCTACTCAAGCCTCAGTAATGGTGGGTGCCTCTCCCCCAGTCTCACTGCCACCTTGCAGTTAGATCTCAGACTGCTGTGCTAGCAATGAGGGAGGCTCCATGGGCGTGGGACCCTCCAAGGCAGGCGCAGGATATAATCTCCTGGTGTGCCTTTTGCTAAGACCCTTGGAAAAGCACAGTATTAGGGTGGGAGTGACCCGATTTTCCAGGTGCTGTGTGTCACAGTTTGCCTTGGCTAGGAAAGGGAATTCCCTTTCCCCTTGCACTTCCTGGGTGAGGCGATGCCTTGCCCTGCTTCAGCTCTCGCTCCGTGGGCTGCACCCACTGTCCTGCACCCACTCTCTGACATGCCCCAGTAAGATGAACCTGATACCTGAGTTGGAAATGCAGAAATCACCTGTCTTCTGTGTCGCTCACGCTGGGAGCTGTAGCCTGCAGCTGTTCCTATTCGGCCATCTTGGAACCACCCCCCTAAATTTATTTCTTAAACTATTGTTGAGTTCACAGATTTCCTCTACAAATGCTATGCTTGTGGTTGGCACTAAGAAGAAACTACATTTTCTTCTTTGAGAATATCACTGTTCAATTGGGACACAAGAACAGCCATATGAACAGATTATGATTGTTTAAAATAGAAACCAATTTAAACTAAATGAAGACAGCACAGTACAGCACTAGGTGTGGATTAAATTACTAAGCAAGTAATTTACACACTGTGCCTCTGCAGAACCCTCCACGGAGGAGTCAAAGCATATTTCCCATTGAGGTTAGTCTTGGTCACTTGACCTGTTTTGGGACAAGGACTGTTAGGAGACATGACAGGTGCAGAGGCTTTAAATGAGCTGTGTGTTTGGCTTGGCCTCTCACACTTTTGCCATCTGTCCTGAGGAGAATATGTCTCAAGTGGCTGCAGATCCAAGGTGAATGAACAAATAGGTAGACTAGATCGTGACCCAGCAAGCAACCTGGAGCACGGCCAGCAGAGCATCATGAGACATGTAGATTCTTGCACAATAAAATACATGTTTGTGCTATAAGCTACTGAGATCTTGAGGTCAGCTGTTATACATCAAAAACTGATGAATACATCTTGTATCAGTATAGAGGGAAAAGCATTTAGCTTTCTGACACTTACAGGTCTAGAAAGTGACATTTTTACAGTCTTTAGTTAAAATCAATGTGAGATTTTTATCTATTATGTAAGGTGCCTAGAATACGAAATTTATCATGCAAAGTATATCATTTTCTAGCGCCCCCAAAATTGTCAAAGTAAATTTAGAAAAGAAAAGCTTAAAGCAACTTTTGAAGATCTAGACCTGGATCATTAAAATCTTATACACAAATTAGATTGCAATTTGTGGGCTATATCTAACACTTTTGAGATAAAGATCTTTATATGAATACAGAGGCTGTATTAATTAATTGCCTCCAGAAAGCTTGTCCTTACTTATTTGGAAAGTTTTAATAAAATCAAACAGAAACAAAGTACCTGTACTGATTAGTAGAGAAGGACATCTGTCTAGATACATTGATTTTTATTTGATTGTTTGAAATGTTTAAAGTTTAATATCCCTGGAGGTGCTTGGTGTGCACCAATCACAAACCAGGGAAACTGTGTCATTTATCCCTCAGTTTTACTCTCATCCTCCTCATGTTATCCATGCACATAATAAAACACTGGGAGAATTTTTAAAAAGGAGAGAGAGAGAGACGAAACATCCCAAAAGGTCAAAAATCAATGATCCTTTTACAGATGGGACTCCTGGGAAAGCCACATGCTTTGCTTTTAGCCAGAGTCTGAGTCTTCTTCTTGAATACTTGGTTTTTGATGATACAAATCAATAATTTCTTTAAGGGAGGTCCTCTAGGGACAAAAGGGATGCTACCTTTGAAATATCGAATAGCCTCTGCCAGTGCAGGAAGAGCTTCTAAGCATATTCTTTGGTTATGCATTGCTATTTAATAGGCAAGAATTAAATTTCAAGAATAATGATTTTCACCTTAAGACACTGTCTTATTCAAGTTGGCAAGGAGGTGAGAAATAGGAGCTTTTATATGCTGCTGGTGGAAAGAAACCTTGATGAACACTTTCTTAGTATACACTGTGAAAATTCAAATCATAAATGAAGAAAAAAAACTGAATACACTTTGGGCATTGAATTTTATCCTAAGAAAATCATATTTAGTATTATGATGGATGTAACTTCAGAAATCTTCATAATAGTATCATTTATTTGGAAATAACCAAACATCCAACCATGGTAGAGTGGCTGAATTATCTGTGTAAATTTGCAAATTGTAACACCATACTCCAAGTGATTTTTGCAGAAACTATTTAGTGATACTTCATGGTGTTTAAGGTATAGTAAAGCAGCAAGTTGCAAAATAGGTAACCAAATATGCATACAACAATCCCCTTTTTAAAACATGTAATTAAACATGAGAGGGGTGGTAAGATGGAAAACTATTAACAGAGGTTACCTCTGGGCATGGAATTATGAATGATTTTCATTTTCTGTTTTGTAATCTTATTTTATTTTTCCTCATATGTTCTACAATTAGTATGTGTATCTTTGTTTTAGATAGTATAATAAATGTTACTTTTAAAATCCCTAAAGAAAGCTTTCTAGACTTCAGCACTATTAACATTGAGGGCTGGAAAATTCTTTGTTGCGGGGGCAACAAAGAAGAAAGTATTAGAGACAATACTCAACAGTGAAAACCAGCCTTTGTGGTCCAATTTTCATTCCCATACCAATCCACTGCTGTATTCCAGAGAGATTGCATGATACTGTGAAAATCATTATTCTTGAAATTTAATTCTTTCCTATTAAATAGCAGTGCATAACCAAAGAATATGCTTAGAAGCTCTTCCTGCACTGGCAGAGGCTATTCGATATTTCAAAGGTAGCATCCCTTTGGTCTCTAGAACAAAGAATGTAGAGGGATCCCTACATTCTTTGTGCATTGTAGGTTGTTTAGCAGCATCTCTGGCATCTAATCCCAGAACACTGTCCCCCTGCACACACAGTTGTGACATCCAGAAATGGTATCAAACATTAACACTGCCAAACATCACCAAGGTTGGGAAGAGGAGTGGTGCAAATCATCCCCGGTTGAGAATCACTACCTTAAGTTATCCATATGTAAATGACATTTGAAAATCCTTAATGATTGAATCTGAAATGAAAAATTCTGACTAATGATTACACATTTCTGATCTTTCTCATTGAGTGTTAAGTGCAAGAGGCAAAGGTTATTTCCGTTTGTTAGATTCTGTCTCTTTGATGATTTCAAGAAGGAGACAACACTCAACAGTGAGAACACAGTCTTTGTGGTCCAATTTTCATTCCCATATCAATTCACTGCTGTATTCCAGAGAGACTGCATGATACGATACTGTGAGGTCTTCTGTACAACAAAGACACTTCCATAGAGTAGTGGGGCATGAGGAAGGGGGATCGAAGAACTCAAGCTGGGCTCTCCTCCCTGAATATTAGTTTAATTACCTCTAACATGCAACTCCTGTGTCACAGTTTCTTAAGGTTACTTGCCCAAGATTATACACAACTAGATTTTATCTCTGACTCTGAGTTGTCTAGACTACTTAACCATATTATGCTATCTTCTCAATTATCATCTCCTCATATATGAAAAGCATGTATATTAAGTGGTGTGCTGCCCACACACAGGGGTGCTGTGAGTTGCACAAAAGAGTGTGTATAGGACTCTTCCTCACAAACTTTAAAACACAGAAGAAATATCAGGAGGTATTATGAATACCATTATTATTTATACTCTCTGTCAGAGGCATTTCTACCTCCAAAGTGAGAGAAGTATGTAGAACTGCCGTTTGATTGCCTATACAGAATTAGGAAATTGGATAAGAAACCAGTTTTTCATGAGCGCCAGTCATTGTTCCAGATAAACCCACACGCTTCATTTAAATGAACGTGAGTGTCAAATATTAAAAATAAACAAACTTTTCTTAGTGGTACCTTCTGTAAATAAACGAGAATGTTGAAAAGTGTACAATGGGGACCTGGAACTTGAAAGACACACAAATTATACTAGTTAACAAATGCCCAAAATGGTGATACAATAGTGGTGGGAAGCAGACGTTTCTAAATCCAGACAGTATTATGAGACACTTCCATTATTACTTTACTTCTGTTCCAGAAATTAATAGAATATGTTTTGCCTATCATGTTAATATTATTATAATGAGGCCCCATCAGACACAATTAAATTAAAGCTATAATATCTCCTTGCATTTGAAGACTCAATCAAGGCTTTCTGCCCTAACGATCTTCCTTTATCCTTAAAATAACACTGTGAAATACTCACAGCAATTCAGCTGTCTACACTTCAGTGCTTATTCACGATAGACACGCACCAGGGAGCACATCTGACATTTGTGTACTTCTGCATCACATTTCCCTCTACAATTGCCATTGGACGGGCTTGGACCCTCAAACCTGGATATATGATACCCTAGGGCTTGCCACTAATCTAAAGTGTGTTACAAATCTCCCAACAAATAAGCTGCATTCACTTGGCTACATATCTCTAACAATCTCTTTTCCATTGCCCACATAGACCCCAAGAAAAACTTAAGCAAGTTTTCCAGACCTTGATAAATGGAGCAGAAACTTCCTGGAGTGAGGCTCAGTGGAAGGTCATAAAAGATGTGACAACAGAAAGCTAGTTCAAGACCTGGCTCTGAACTCTTTTTATTTCTTCCAGCAGATGATCCTCATTCTCACCTCCAGGCTTTTATGTGTGTTATTCATTATGTCTGGAGCTCCACCTGGCCCCACTCTGCACCCCTTACCTCTGCCCCCTTTCACCTAAATAACATCAACGCATCCTCGCGCTCTGGCTTTGAAGCTTTGTTGCACATTCCTAGGCTGGGGTCAGGTGCCCTATCTCTGTATTCTAGTCTCTTCTTTTCATAATATTTACAATCCTTTCGTGTAATAGCTAGTAACATTGTTTTCCAGAACAAATGGAAGGAAAGACGGTTGTTTGTCTTGTTTTATAGTATTTTGCACAGTGTCTGGCAAATGAAAAATGCTGAATATAGATGCATGACTCCAATACACATTAAAATTCACTTTATGATCTGGCTTTCTGTATTATTAATAGTTAACTTTCGCTATTTTCAGTAACATCCCAAGATCTAATGGTTTAAGACAATAAAGATTCACTTAGTTTAGGTCCCTGAGGGCCTGCTAAGTGATCATGCTGGTCCTTTAATCTCCTTTAATTTCTGCTGGAATCCCTGATGGGTCAGCAGTTATCTGCAGGCTAGCCTGGGACCTTTCACAAGGTACTTGCAGGGTTCCCAAGAGCAGCATAAGCAGAAAGACCCTAGTGTACAAGTACTCATCAGGTTTCTGTTTGTATGGAGACATCCCGTTGGCCACAGCAAGTCACACAACCCAGATAAACCAGTGTGAGAAGGACAGCCCAGGAGTGAGGCTATAGTGAGATGTGAACAAATTAGGGATCAACATGAAGCCTCACCACAGTTTTCTTTCTCAATAAAACCTGTATCTCATTCTTGCATCTTAGATGGATGGTTTCTTTTCTACAGGTGCCTCCATGTCTGCTGGCATAAGAACCTTCTTTTTATCTGTTAATAATATTATAACTTCAACTATGACTGTGTTCATTAATAGAATGATGTGCTCTTAAGGGCAAGTAGTGGTGGGAAGAGGAGAGGAAATAGATTTGGAGGCTGCTTGCTAAATACATCATGTATTTGCTACTAAGTCATTCTCCAGAAGTGTAAAGAATTCATCATCCAAGATTTTAAGACACTTGTTTGTACTATCAAAGCAAAAATATGCACATTCATTGAAATATGTTGATTTACTCATTCCCTTTTACTTGGCTCAGCCTCTTCCCTTAACCTCTGATTAAATAAACTTGTGACAAAGTGTACACTTCCAGAAGTGGCTTCTCAGTCACAAATTCTCAATACAATTTGTTTGGTAAAGCTGATTAAAAATAAAAGCGTGTTATTTTAACCAGCTCTCCCTTTCTCCACACATCCTAAATCCCTTTCATTATCCAGCTTTTCTTTCCCCAAAAATTACAGGGGGTATTTACAGCCCTAAGACTCTTAAGCCAACTTCAACTGACCATGTCAGCCTGTGTTCACCAGCTTATTTCAGAGAAGCCGCTGAAACAGAGAAGAATGTGTTTACTAGAATGTGGCTCCCTAGGGATGAGCCAGGCACATCTGTAATTCTAAGGAGAGTGTAATGAGGAAAAACTGGTGGCATCCTGAATGGCTCACAGCTGTTCTGGAAGCTGATAAATAAGATGCTCGACAGGAGATCCCTAATTGGAGCCAGTTTTTCTTAAGTAGATACACAATAAGGTGCAAGACTGGGCATTGGACACTGATAATGTTGTTCACATGTAACTTAGTTTGTCTTGTAAACAGTTCCAATTTCAAACGGTAGTGCCTTCTTTTCTTAAAAAAGGAAAGAATGTTCACTTTGTCAGTGTTTTTCTTCACACTAATTGGAGGCAAGCTAGCATTATTTTTTCTGGTGCTTTTCTCCACAAAATCTTCCATAGTTTTTAGCCTCTTTCTTTCCTTCCTTCCTTCCTTTTCTTTTTTTCTTTCTTTTCTTTTCTTTCTTTCTTTCTTACTTTCTTTTCTTTCTCTTTCTCCTTTCTTTTTCTTCCTTTCTTTTTCCTTCCTTCCTTTTCCTTCCTTCTTTCTTACCTTCCTTCCTTCTTTCCTTCCTTTCATTCTTCCTCCCTCTTTTCTCCTTCTTCCTTCCTTTCTCTCTTTCTTTCCTTCTCTTTCTGCCTCTCCTCTCTCCCTCCTTTTTTCCCTCCTTCCTTCTTTCCTTTCTTTCTTTCTTGTCCTTCTCCCCACCACCAGCTCTGCCTTTTCTCTCCACTTTCTTCCCTCTTCCTTCCTACTCTCAGTCCTTCGTATTTTCAGAAGTACCAGTTCTTCTTCAGTGCCAAAATCAAAAGCATGGAGCTAATTATTCTCTTTCAGATTCTGGCCACCTTAATGTTGACATTTACTTGCTTGAGGCCTGCAGCCTTGTGACCCTTTGGAAAGAACATCTGTAACATTTCAATTTTCATCTGAGAAATGGCCAATTAACTTCTAATGAGAAGACAAGAAATTTTATATGCAGAGAAGGACATGAATATATTCTGTATTCATCCTGAAATCATGTTGTTGCAAAAGCAACTAAAAAGTAGCTTCCCTCTCCTGGGTGATGAGCCTCGTTTGTATTTGGTTAGAAGAAGGCATGACTCTTGTGAAGGACTTGACTTACCTCATCTACTGCCCCCTGTTTAGCTTGACATAAGCACTACTCTCCAGCAGAGAGCTGTTTAAAAACTGGCGTAGGCCGGGCGCGGTGGCTCAAGCCTGTAATCCCAGCACTTTGGGAGGCCGAGACGGGCGGATCACGAGGTCAGGAGATCGAGACCATCCTGGCTAACATGGTGAAACCCCGTCTCTACTAAAATAATACAAAAAACTAGCCGGGCGCGGTGGCGGGCACTTGTAGTCCCAGCTACTTGGGAGGCGGAGGCAGGAGAATGGCGTGAATCTGGGAGGCAGAGCTTGCAGTGAGCTGAGATCCGGCCACTGCACTCCAGCCTGGGTGACAGAGCGAGACTCCGTCTCAAAAAAAAAAAAAAAAAAAACTGGCTTAGAGACTATGCATATTTTTTAAATAACATGATGAATATACTATATAAAACTCACTATCCTCGTGTCTCCTAACATTTAAAGGGTGTGGGAGATGTGGAGAAAAAAATCCAGAAGTTTTTCAACAAGATACATACCATCCTTCCACAGATACAGGCTTGTATTAGTTCCCACTTAAATGAAGTAAGAAATATCTCCCATCATGGGAGATCTTTGCCCTGGGAAGTATTAATTGCCACATTATTAATTTTTGTCTTTCCCTATGAAACAGAATCTATCCATTCAATCCAGAGTATTTCAACCCCCCGACTTCTGGTATAAAATACAATCCAAATCCCAGCATTGAAGTTTCATGTAACAATCAAGCATCACTTCAACAGCCTGGGCCACACTGACCTCCAATGAACATGAACTACTAGAACAATGACACCATCATGCTTGCCCAGCCCTCCAATACGGGGTAAGGTGAGGGTACTGTTCTTCTACACATTTAGATGTACTCAGAATGTGGAGGCAGAATGAAAGTCTCTATGAGCATGTGTAGCTCTTGAAGTGAATGGGAGCTCATAAGAGGCAAAGGTAGCATCCTTCTGCCACCAATTCCCTTTGTCCAGGTTCCCTTGTGAAATATTGCATGACAGGGTAGAGAATGTAGAACGAATAACTTCAAAGCAGCAGCAGAGTTAAGTGTCCATCCATTCACCAATTGTCCAAGCAAAACCACAAATGCTTTTAAAAGTATAGAGATGCTAAAGGTACAGTAATGAGGAAAATGTCACTCTTGCCCTCAATTTTCACAGCCCCATGAACTATACCCTGGAAACTGAGGACAGAAAATGAAAAAAGAAGGTCATCAAGTGCAGTTAGGTTTTCTTAATGGTCTCTGTTAGAGTAGCCCCTTTTGATTTTGAAGGTAAGCTCTTTTGTGGGCAACCATAAATTTTAAGCAGAAAGGGCCTGCTCCCCTGTCTGTCATAGCTTATCTCTAGGGAAATGCATTAGACAGGGTTAAGAATTTTAAATACGTATCCAAATGAGTGACAATTTCTCTCCCACCTGGTTTCATCCCATGGGAAAATGCTTACACCCCTATAAGGTCTTGACAGAAGATTCTGAATCTTGATGAGATGACATGATCTCTTAGAAAATTTGCAATAGCAAAGACTTTGAACCAACCCAAATGTCCATCAATGATAGACTGGATAAACCAAATGTAGCACATATACACTATGGAATACTATGCAGTCATAAAAAAAGAATGAGTTCATGTCCTTTGCAGGGACATGAAGCTGGAAACCATCATTCCCAGCAAACTATCACAGGAAGAGAAAACCAAACACCGCATGTTCTCACTCATAAGTGGGAGTTGAACGGTGAGAACACATGGACACAGGGAGGGCAACATCACACACTGGGGACCGTCGTGGGGTGAGGGGCAAGGGGAGAGAGAGCATTAGGACAGATACCTAATGCATGCAGAGCTTAAAACCTAGATGACAGGTTGATAGGTGCAGCAAACCACCATGGCACATGTATATCTATATAACAAACCTGCACATTCTGCACATGTATCCCACAACTTAAAGTAAAATTTAAAAAAAAAAAAGAGAGAAATATCACATTTATAAGGATAGCCTTGAATTGTGGAACAGAAAACTCTAGCATTGCTTCAGCTAGAACCAATCACCCACCTGCTGATATAGGGAAGTCCAGACAGATCTAGAAAACCATTCCTGATGAAAAATAAAGTTGCAGTCATGGCAGTCAAGGGGCAAAATAAAAGCCAAAGAGGCAGGAATTGTGAAATTCCACTCCTATCTCAATCATTAGCTGCAAATATAATATGAACTTCTCACCTCTCTGGAGGCTAGAGAGGATAGTAAGAGATTTTTCTTGACACACTCTTCTCAACTGAAAAAAAAAATAGATACAGTGGGATTTAGAAGAGCTAAGTGTTCTTTGACAGAACACTTCAATTCTGTGAAAGGAAAATATTACTTCACCTCTAAAATGAAAAGGAAAATGCTAGACTAGACTATCTAACTCACAACGGGTGAAGCTCAAATATTAGGTTGGTGCAAAAGTGGCAAAAATCACAATTACTTTTGCACCAACCTAAATACAATTGTCACCCTAATACATATTTGGTGATGACTATAAATCAGGTGAACTATTTCATTCAATACCATCAAGAAATCTATAACATTTATTAATAAGGACACAGAAGTTAAGAGAGAATAAGCAGTATGTGTAAAGTCAATAGCTATTAAGTGGCAATACAGATATTAGAATGCTACGCTCTATGAAGTTGCATAAATTGGCTACATGAGGGCCACCACACTCTGCTTTTAATAAAACAGCAAAGCAAATGTTGACTCCACTTTAATTGTAACATCCTCTGATGAGTTAAAATTAAAACAAGAAAACAAGAACATTAATTATTAATTGTTCATTCATTTTTCATTTGGGCAGACATAATCAGAAGCCAAGTGGTGACATCCTTGTGTACTCATTTTTTATACTGTGCTCATAAGTCCTTTAATAATGCAAATATTTATTATGGGCATCCCTGGAGAATCAAAGGTGTTTGAGAAAGGAATTTCTAAATATCATGATCCACTGCTGAGTAAAAACACCAGGATACTTCTACTGTTTAAAGGGTCAGAGCCACAGGGTCTGTCAAAAGGGTCACTCACCACAAAAAAAGAAGGCAGAAGGTTATCCAGTTTCTGGAATAAAGTAGCAGCAGGTATAATCTTCACCAACAGAGAGAGAGGAGGCATGAGGAGAATTTCTCCAGGGTAACTAAAACTACATCACAGGCCAGAAATGGCACCAAAGACAATTATTACACAATGGACTTGAAAACTATAAAGATTCAGCTTTCCATTAACTCCATTCAATTTTAATAACTATATCAGGATTTGTAATATACAAACCACCATACTAGGGTCTGGGACTTCTTTAGAAAAAATTAACACATTTAGTCCTTCCTGCAAGAATCTCAGTCTAGTGGTAGAAGAAGGAAAAATTCAGCTCATCAAGGACTTGTGTAGGCTTACAAGGGTTTTGGACTTCAATCTGGAAGAAATGCTAGTTAAGCCATACATACACACACACATACATGTATATGTGTGTAACAAAATAGAAAAAGAAATGAAGTTTGCTGGGTTGGATATATGGAATCCCCTTAGGAAATTATTGCAATGATATGACTAAAGCCTCATGAGGACTGTTCTGTGACAGTAGTCACAGAGATGCAGAAGACACAATGAATCTGAGGTACATTTGAGTTTACAACAGCTAGACAAGGCTGGGTGCAGTGGCTCACATCTATAATCCCAGTGTGATTTGGGAGACTGAGGTGGGAGGATTGCTTGAAGCCAGGAGTTTGAGACAAGCCTGGGCAAGATGGTGAGACCTCATCTCTAGCAAAAAAAACCATAAACAAATATTAAAAAAAGACTAGAAATCATGGCTGATTGATTAATGTGAGATATAAAATAGAGAGAAACATTTAAAATGACTCTAAGCTTTCTGTTTCTGGTGCCTAGAAGAATAACACAGGGGGAAAATAGAGAAGGGATGGGAGAGAAACAGTAAATTCTTGGTTATTGGAATAGACATTGAATTCCATGTTGTAGTTGAGTTTGATGTACCTAGAGGCAATAGAAAGACGTTCTGTGGATATTTGTGTATGACATAAGATTGCTAATGGCTATGACTTTTTCCAAAGACCCATTTCTCTTATTTTTTTTCTAGTTAATTGTTCCAAGTCTCATGAGCCTTATTAGTGGGGAGTCCACGTCTTGAGCCTCCACTAATCTTCTAAGGAACCTGGGGATTTAGTCCAAAGGAAGTTGGTCAAAGTTCCAAATGCCAAACAAAGAGTATGGTCAGTTCACTACACTTTGCTTTTCACAGCAGCATGGTGTCTCTGGTCCCTCTTCTCCTGAGAGATGATTTTTTCCACTGCTGGAAAAAGGCTTTCATTGGTTCCAATCTCTGAACAAGCTTGCAAGGTAAGATGATTCCTGTTCCTAAAAGCTAAGCTTATCAAAGGCTGCTGCATGCTGGAGCTTCCAAATCAGGATTTCAACGTTCTGTAGCATTTTGACTAACTTCTCTCCAAGCCCAGCTGCACCAGGTTGGCTTATTGCCAAAGAAATGACCACATTAGCCTCATGTTGGGTCAAGACTGCCCTCCTCCAAGAACTCTGGGTTCTTAAGCTGTTTCAAGTGATCAAGCCAACGTATCTCCATGTTCTCCTGAAGAGTGTCTCTCTTTCCATTATCAATAATCTTGGTTAGGGCTATCCTAGTTAACTGTGAAACAATAGCTCACAGTGAAGCCCGGAAAGAAGAGAGAAGATTTACAATCTCTTATCTCCCAAAAGTCCACAGGACTCTTTCACAGCTTTATATACTTGGGGTCACAGAGAGTGACATCCATGGTAAAGTCAGAAAAGATTCAGATCAGATCCACTCTTATTCTATAGCAAAGGGTCCCTAAATTCTTGTTTTTCATTAAGAGAGAGTAGAATAACGTCTAACAGAAAAATAGCATGAACTTCTACAGCTGACATAGATCAGATGTTGTTTCAAGATGTTTTTCCTTTAATTATAAGCAGAACAGAGGAGAGTCCTATTTAAAAAAAAAAAAAAAAAACTTACAAGGGATGTAAAGGATCTCTTCAAGGAGAACTACAAACCACTGCTCAGTGAAATAAAAGAGGACACAAACAAATCAAAGAACATACCATGCTCATGGATAGGAAGAATCAATATCATGAAAATGGTCATACTGCCCAAGGTAATTTATAGATTCAATGCCATCCCCATCAAGCTACCAATGAGTTTCTTCACAGAATTGGAAAAAACTGCTTTAAAGTTCATATGGAACCAAAAAAGAGCCTGCATTGCCAAGACAATCCTAAGCCAATAGGACAAAGCTGGAGGCATCACGCTACCTGACTTCAAACTATACTACAAGGCTACAGTAACCAAAACAGCATGGT
>NW_016806937.1:3579465-3592820 GCF_001698545.2 Rhinopithecus bieti | reverse complement strand
GAGGGAGGGAGGAAGGAAGGAAGGGACTGTTGCTCATTCCTCAAAGACTCAAAGAGAGAACAGATGCTTTTCCTAAAAAGGCTTATTTTAAAAAAATATTACACTTATAACATAGCTCAATAAATACACAAAACCCTGTTGTACATGTATCAAATTAACCCTACTTATTAAAGATGTTATGTCTTATTGTCTTATCCATTGTCTGTGGTAAAAAAAAAAAAATTCAAACTTGTGACAAAACAAGAATAGACTTTAGTATTTGAAATTAGAGATTTTCTTTCAGGCTTTATTTTAAAATGTTAACAACATTGTCAGAAACAAGACAGACAAAAATGATGGTGAAATGACTACTTTATCTGTAGGCACATTTTTTTTTTTTGTTTTTTGCTTGACATATGCTAAACGCATATGAGTGATTTGAGGCCACTTCTAAAGTAACCTAGAATCAGAGACAGGGACAGAACTTAATCTGGAGGGATTTAAACAGATGGCCCCTAAATCCCAGGAACAGCAAATGATGTGTCTTAAGTTTTTGTAAAAAATAAGTCACTGAACTGGCCTGGAGCTCAGATAAACAACGTTTAATTTGATGGTCCTTCTCAAACCTAAAATCCCATGCTTTTTTTATTAATGCAGATTGAGAGTTATCACAGAGAAAAATAGTTGAATAGGGAAAGTAAATTAGTTGGGCACATTAGTAGGATATATTAATATGTATTAGTGATTCAATAGATAGAGAGAGAGAGAGAGAGAACCTGCTTTGTGACAGGAAGTGAGTTTCTGGCTTTGTAGAGGTTTACAATCTATTTGGAGATAAAACAAGAATATATGCAATTATAATGCAGTCTCCTAAGTGCCCCAACCATGCTCAATGGAGAGTATTGAGAAATTTAAGGATGATATAAGAGCACATGGGCTAATACATTATCCAGACAGGGTGTTTATGAAGGGTTCTAAAGAGGAGTGGATATTTAACCTAATGTTTAAAGGATGAGTTGGAGTTAACCAGAAAGGAAAAAAAGAAGAGCAAGTGTTTCACAAGAGGCAAAAGTCTGGGAAAAACAAAAATAAAGCATCTTTGACAATGCATGGTATTACGGATAGATCTGACAATGATGGCAAGAATGGCAAGAGATGAGATCAGAGGGAAAAGAAAACATTATGAAGGGACAAGCAAACCATGATCAATAGCTTGGACAGTATTCGGAAAGTAATGATGAGTTCATTCCAAGGTTAGAATAGAGCAAGGTATAATCACATTTGATTTTCAAAAGAACTTTCTTATTGGGCTGTAAAGAGTGAATTGGAGGGGGGCTAGAGGTGAAAGGCAAGTCTTAAAAGGCACAAAGGTGAGAGTTTTAAAAAAAATTTGTAGACTGGGTGTGGTGGCTCACACCTGTAATCCCAGCACTCTACGAGGCCAAGACGGCAGGAACACTTGAGCCCAGGAATTAGAGAGCAGCCTAGACAAGATGGCAAGACCTTGTCTCTAAAAAAAATTAATTTAATTTAAAAATAAAAATGCATTCACTGATACATAATATTTGTACATATTGATGGGGTATATATTATACTTCGTTACATGCATAGAATGTGTAATGATCAAGTCAAGGCATTTAGGATCTCATCACCTCAACATTTGGGTTAGAAATTTTTCAAGTCAACTCTTCTAACTATTTTCAAATATATAATGCATTGCTATTAACTATAGTCACCCTACATAGCTATTGAACATTAGAACCTATTCCTTCCCCTAACTGTATGTTTGTACCTGTTGTACCAATCTGTCTTCATGCCCTCCCTCCACCACATAACATGCTCCTTTCCTAGCCTCTGATAACTATCATTCTCCTCTACCTCCATGAGATCAACTCTTTTGGCTCCCACATATGAGTGAAAACGATGTGATATTTATCTGTCTGTGCCTAGCCTATTTCAGTTAACATAATGGCCTCCAATTCAACCCATGTTGCTGAACATGACAGCATTTTATCATCTTTTATGGCCAAATAGTATTCCATTGTGTCTGTACACTAGATTTCTTTATCAATTTATCTGTTGCTGGACACTTAGCTCAAGTCCGTATATTTGCTGTTGTGAATAGCACTGCAATAAACATGGGGATGCAGGTATCCCTTGGATATATTTCTTTCTTTTCCTTTAGATTAATACTCAGTAGTAAAATTGCTGGATCATATGGTAGTTCCATTTTTAGTTTTTTGAGAAATCTCTCCTTTCTCCACATGCATTCTCTAAGTGGTGTGAGATAATATTTCATTATGGTTTTGATTTGCATTTCCCTGATGATTATTGATGTTGAGCATTTTTAATCTATTTTTGACCATTTATATGTCTTCTTTTGAGAAATGTTTATCCATATTCCTTGTCAATAATGGGATTGGTTGGGTTTTTGGCTAGTGAGTTGTTTCAGTTTCTTGTGTATTTAGGATATTAGTCTCTTGTCAGATGAATAGTTTTCTAATATTTTCTCCTATTCAACAGTTTGCTCACTCTACTGATTGTTTCTTGTGCTGCACAGAAAGTTTTTATTTTAATTAAGTCCCATTTGTCTATTTTGTTGACTGTGTTTTAAGATACAAGCCATAAAATCGTTGCATAGAGCAATGTCCTGAAGTGTTTTCTCATTGTTTTCTTCTAGTCTTTTTATAGTTTCAGGTCTTACTTTTAAGTCTGTAATAAATCTTTCATTTCATATACCACTCTTATGTGGTATAAGAGTCCAGTTGCATACTGCTGCATGTAGATATCCAGTTTTGCAGCACATTTTTTGAAGAATGTGTCCTTTTCCCAACATATGTTCTTGATGCCTTAGTTGAAAATCAGTTGTCTATAAACACATGGATTTATTTCTGGACTTTCTATTCTTGTCTGATGGTCTACATATCTGTTTTAAACCAGTATCATCCTGTTTGTACTAGTATAGTCTTGTATTTTGAAGTCAGGTAATGTGATGCCACCAGCTTTGTTCTTTTTGCTCAGAATTTCTTTAGCTCTTCAGGCTCTTTTTTTGGTTCTATATGAATTTTAGGATTTTTTTTTTTATTTCTGTAAAGAAAAAAGTCATCAGTGTTTTGTAGCAATTGCACTGAATCCGTAGGTTGCTTTGGTTAGTATGGTCATTTTCACAATATTAATTCTTCCAATATGTGAGCATAGGATGTCTTTCCAGGTGTTTGTGTCCTCTTCAATTTCTTTCATCAGTGTTTGTGGGGGGTTTTTTCTTACAGAGGTCTTTAACCTCCTTAAATGAATCCCTTGATATTTTTTGCAGTTGTTGTAAATAGGATTGCCTTCTTCATTTCTTTTTCAGCTGGTTCATTATTGGTGTATAGAAATGCTACTGATTTTTGTATGTTGATTTTGTATCCTGCAACTTTACTGAAAGTTTATCAGATCTCAGAGTTGTTTTGTGGAGTCTTTAGGGTTTTCTAAATATAAATGCACGTCATCTGTAAAGATGGACAGTTTGACTTCCACTTTTCCAATTTGAATGCTTATTATTTATTTTTCTTGCTTGATTGCTTTGGCTACAACTTCCAGTAGTGAAAATGGGTATCCTTGTCTTCTTGGCATTCTTAGAAGAAAGGCTTTTGGCTTTTCCCTACTCAGTATGATGTTAACTATAGGTTCATCACACATGACTTTTATTATGTAGATGTATGTTCCTTCTGTGCCTAGCTTATTAAGAATTTTTAATCATAAAGTGATGTTGAAGTTTATCAAATGCTTTTTCTCTATCTACTGAGATGATCATATGGTTTTTTACTTTCATTCTGTTGATTTGATGTATTACATTTATTGATTTGTGTATGTTGAACCACCCTGAACCCTGGGAATAAATTTCACTTGATCATGGTGTATTATCTTTTTGATGTGCTGTTAGATTCCATTTGCTAGCATTTTGCTGAGGATTTTTGTGTCTGTAGTCATCATGGATATTGGCCTGTAGTTTTATTGTGTCCTTGTCTGGTTTTGGTAGCAGGGTAATGCTAGTCTCATGAAATGAATTAATGAGAATTTCCTCCTCTTCAATTTATTGGAATCATTTAAGGAGAAATGTTTTTTTCTTTATGAGTTTGGTAGAATTTGACAGTAATGCCATTTAGTCCTTGGCTTCTTTTCTTTATTGGAAGAAATTTTTAATGGTTCAACCTCACTACTTGTTATTGGTCTATTCAAGTTTTCTGTTTCTTCCCGCTTCAGTATTGGTAGGTTGTACATGTTCAGAAATTTATCCATTTTCTCTAGATTGTCCAGTTTGTGTACAGTTGTTCATAATAATCTCTGAGTATCTACTTTATTTCTGTCGTATCAGTTACCATACCTCTTTTTTGTTTCTGATTTTATGTATTTGAGTCTTTATCTTTTTTTCTTGGTTAATCTAGTTGGCAGTTTATTGATTTTGTTTATCTTTAAAAAAACAGTTTTCCATTTCATTGTTCATTTGTATTTTTAAGTCTCTATTTCATTTACCTCTGCTTTTATCTTTATTATTCCTTTCCTTGTAATAATTTTGATTTTGATCTGTTCTTGCTTTACTAGTTTCTTGAGGTGAAGTGTTAGATTGTTTATTTGAAGCCATTTTATTGTTTATTGTTACTTTTTGATGTAGGCATTTATTGCTACAAACTTTTCTTTTATCTCTGCTTTTGCTGGATCCCAAAGCTTTTTGTATGTTATGTTTCCATTTTCATTTGTTTCAACAAATTGTCCTTAATTATCTTAACTTCTTCATTGACCCAGTGGTTGTTCAGGAACATGTGGTTAAATTTCCATATATTTGCAGTTTCCAGAGTTCCTTTTGTTGTTGATTTCTAGTTTTATTCTATTGCAGTCTGAGAAGATACTTCATATAATTTTGATATTTTTTAATTTGTTGACACATGTTTTGTGGTCCAACATCTGGTCTATCCTTAGAGAATGTTTCAAGTGCTGACGGGAAGAATGTGAATTTTGAAGCTGTTGGAGTAAATGTTCTGTAAATATTAGGTCCATTTGATCTAAAGTCCAGTTTAAATCCAATGTTTCTTTATAGATTTTCTGACTAGATCATCTGCCTGGTGCTGAGAATGGGGTGTTGAAGTCCCCAACTATTACTGTATTAGAGTCTATCTCTCCCTTTACATTTGATATTTGCTGTAGACATCTGGGTGTTCTGATGTTGGGTGTATATATATTTATAATTATGATATCTTCTTGCTGAAATGATCTCTTTATAAAATGACCTTCTTTGTCTCTTTTTACTGTTTTTGATTAAAGTCTGTGTTAACTAGTATAAGTATGTCTACTCCTGCTCACTTTTGGTTTCTGTTTACAAGCAATATCTTTTTTCATTGCTTTACTTTTGATCTATTAGTGTCTTTACAGGTGAAGTGAGTTTCTTGTGAGCAGCATATAGTTGGGTCACTTTTTAGATCCATTCTGCCAGTCTGTATTTTTAAGTGGAAAATGTAATCTGTTTACATTCAAAGTTATTATTTACATGTGAAGACTTACCCATGTCATTTTGCTAACTGGTTTCTAGTTGTTTTGTCTACTTTTTGTTCCTTTCTCTCTTATTGTTTATTATCGCAGTTTAGTGTTTTTCTGTAATGGTAACATTTGACTTCCTTCTCTTCCTCATTTGTGTGTTTGCTCTACCAGTTATTTTTATACTTTCATGTGCTTTTATAATGTTGACATTGTGCTTTCACTTCTGGGTGAGGCTCTCCCTTAAGCATTTCTTGTGGGGCCAGTAGAGTGGTGATGAATTCCTTTTCTAGGAAAGACTTTATTTCTCCTCTATTTATAAAGGATAACTGCTGAGCATAATATTGGCTGACAGTTTTTTCTTTCAGCACTTTGGGTTTCTGAAGAGAAGTCAGCTATTAGTTAGATGGGGGTTCTCTTATGTGTGACTAGATGCTTTTCTCTTGCTGTTTTTAGAATTCTCTCTTTTTCTTTGACTTTTGACAGTTTGATAATAATGTACCATAGAGAATAGTTTTTTGGGTTGTATCTATTTGGGGATATCTGAGCTTCCTATGTCTGGATGTCTAAATCTTCCTAGACTTGGGGAGTTTTCAGCTATTATTTTGTTGAATAGGTTTTCTGTGACTTTGGCCTTCTCTTCACTTTCTGTTTGTCTTTCTGTGACTTTGGCCTTCTCTTCACTTTCTGTCTCTTCAAATATCCACACTCAAAGTTTGGATATTTGGTCACTTTATGGTGTCCCACGTGTCATATAGGCTTTGTTCATTTTAAAATTCTTTTTTTCTTTTTCTTTTTGTGTCTGACTGTGTTATTTCAAAAGACCTGTTACCAAGTTCTAAAATGCTTTCTTCTATTTGATCTAGTCCACTGTCGAAGCTCTCAAATGTGTTTTTTATTTCATTCATTAATTCCTTTACTTTCAGGACTTCTGTTTGTTTTTTTATCTCTCTTTGACGAATGTCTCATTCATATCCTAAATTATTTCTCTGATTTATTTATATCATTTATGTGTGTTGTCTTGTATCTTAGTGAACTTCTTTAACATCATTATTTTGAATTCTTCTTCTAGGATTTTATAAATTTCTTTTTGATTGGAATCTGTTGCTGGAGAATCATTATGTTCTTTGAGAAATGTCATACTTCCCTGCTCATGTTTCCTGTGTTCTTACATTGATATATGTGCATCTAGAGTAAGAGGCTCTTCTTCCAACTTTTTTTTGGATTGGTTTTTGTAGGGGAGGACATTTTCTTGAAGCTATATCTATGGCATTGGTTGGACAGGGTAATTTAGCTTTGATTCTGGGTGTGTGCTCTAAACATTTCTTTGGCTATAAACAGTATCAGTAGTGTTTATAATTTCTCCAGTGGTTTATTATAGTTGTTAGTTCAGGATGTGGTGAGGCTTCGCTGGAGATGGGGACACAAAATGTGCCAATATTCAGGTCCCAGTGGTGGCAGCAGTGGGCCAACAGGGCTTGTTCTTGGAACTCTGTGCAGCATACATAGTCACCAGTGTTATCAGATCTGGGTGGGCTGATTCTTGGCCTCTGGGTGGCTTTCCTTTGTGTGTGTGTGTGTTGTTTTGTTTTGTTTTGACACAGAATTTTGCTCTTGTTGCCCAGGCTGGAGTGCAATGGCACAATCTTGGCTCACCGCAACCTCCGCCTCCCAGGTTCAAGAGATTCTCCTGCCTCAGCCTCTTAAGCAGCTGGGATTACAGGCATGCACCACCACGCCTGGCTAATTTTTTGTATTTTTAGTAGAGACGGGGTTTCTCCATGTTGGTCAGACTGATCTTGAACTCCCGACCTCAGGTGATCCACCTGCCTTGGCCTCCCAAAGTGCTGGCATTACAGGCATGCGCCACTGTGCCTGGCTAGGTGACTTTCTTAGGTACCAGTACTGGCATCAATGGGTTGAGTTAGTGGCCAGGTCCCAGGCCCCTGGGCAGCATGTGTTACATGGGCAATAGTATAGTCGGGTGGGAAAATATTTTAGATCCCATATGGAACATGCTGTTATTAGCAATGGCTGTGACAGGCTGAGTAGACCAATCCCTAGGCTTTCAGGGTGTGTATGCAGTTGGGTGCTGAATGTAGTCATAGCAGAAAGCTGAGTGGGTGTGTCCTCAGACCTCCAGGGGAAGTGCACAGATGACAGCAGTGATGGACAGGCCAAGGTTATCCCCCAGGCCTCTGGACAGATGCCTGAGCACGGAAGGGGCAGTGCCAGGCTAAGCAATGCTTTCCTCAGACTCTCTGGTGGTGTGCATAGGCACATGGGCCACTGGAGTCATCCCCAGGCTCCTGGGCCTTGTACTTGGGTGGCAGTGAAGTAGTGGAAGTGGATAGGAAGAACCTGTCCTCCAGGCACTTGTGGTGTATGGTGGCCCTGCTGCTGGAGGCAGCAGCAGGGTTGCTGTCTACAGCAGAAGCCCCTGACAAGTGGCTCTCAGGTTCTGGGGAACACACACTTTGGCCCTCAGCAGTGGCAGCACATGGAGAGAGCCTTTCCTTAGGACATGTGTAAGTGTGCTATGTCCTTGCTGCTGCAGGAGAGGGGCAGGTTTGCCATCAGCAACAATGGCTGGCCCCTGGCAGATGGCTTTCAGGCTCTGGGAGCACTCACTTCAGCCCCCAGCAATAATGGCACATGGGGAGAGCCTTTCTTTAGGGCGTGTGTTGTGGCCCTGCTGCCTGCAGGAGGAGGACGCGTTTGCAATCAGCAGTAGTGTCCCCTGGCAGATGGCTCTCAGGCCCTGGGAGAGTATGCTTTGGTGCCCAGCAGCACTGGCAGTGGGAAAAGAGAGACTGTCCTCAGGGTATCCGCAAGTAGACTCTGGCTCTGCTACTGGAAGAGCAGGAATGCTGTCAGTGGCAGTGGCCTGGGCAGACAGCTCTCAGGCTCTGGGGAGCACAGACTTTGGCTCCTTTTGTCCCAGGGGTCACCTCCCTATTGCACTGCACTGCCAATTTCTTGACATGTAAGACACTGTGTAGGCTAGAGAGCTTGGGACCTTGCAGCATTGCTGGGTCCAACCCGTGTTACACCACTGCAGTCCTCTGGGTAGATGTGGGGGGAAATCAGTGGAGCTCCACAGATGTGGAGATGCAGGTGCTGTCCAGCCCTACAGCAAGATGCAGTCTCATGGGTGCTAGGATCTCAAAATGGCAGCACGCTGCAGCTGCTTAGGACTTGGAGGGTGTGTAGGAACCAGCATGAGCTCCTTCTCTGGAGCAATGTCATCACCCATTCTCCAAGCAGCTCCCTATGCTAGTCTGGGGGCCCACAGGAGATGAGAGGCTCTACTGTGGCTAGAATTGCAGAAGTGTATGGTGGAAATGTGGACTCCTGGGGATCTCTCACTTGCCCTTTCACTGCACTGGGGAGACTCTCCAGACTCCCACCCAGTTCCAGCCAAGCCGGCTACCTCACATCCCTATCTTTTTATGCATCAGGTGTTTCCTGTCACGTATCTGTTGAATTCCAGTGTTCTCTCTTAGATGTTCCATTTCAAATGTGGTAATCTACTTGCCATTTTGGCTCTTCTTCGTGGAGGAGGTGAGTACCAGATGTTTCTAGCTGGCCATCTTGAAGCCCTCTTACGAAGGTGAGTTTAAAGGCTGACAGAGATGTACAGGTAAGAGATTAATGGTGGTCTGCAAGAATTGAGTCACCATGGATATATGGATATACAAAAAATTTTTTGAAAATAAGTAGGAAATGGAATGGACAGAACTCTATGATGTGATTGGTAAGCTGTTAAAGATGAAGCTCAGATTTCTTCACTATGCAAAAGGAAGATAACTGGATCATCCACTGAGATAGGCATAGCTAGAGGAAGAGCTACTTTCTGGGGGCAGCTGATATGCTCAGTAATGGACCTATTCTATTTGAGGTCGTTTGTGCATTAAGGTGTCTGCGTATCCACTGATCAACTGGAAGTACATAGAACTTATAACAGAGATGTAGACAGAAATAAAGATTTTTTTAAATTACCAGCCTATAAATAGTAATTAGAAGCAAAGATAATAGTCAGGAACATCCAAAGAGAATCTGCATACTGGAATGAGAAAATAGGTAAGCACAGATCCTTGAAGAACAATGCATGAGGCAACCAGTTTCAGTTACCTTGGAAAAATCACATCCTTTAAAGAAAAAAATTGATGTTCCTTACAGAAGACATTCTTTAGAGAACAAAACTGAAAATAAATATTTTAGTTTAATTTGTGCATTGGTCTAATTAGTGATACTAAGTCTTGAAAAAATATCTTTTTTGTGGGGTTAAAAATAATGCAGAGGCTGGGTGTGGTGGCTCACACCTATAATCCCAGCATTTTGGGAGGAAGAGGCTGTCGGATGACTTGAGGTCAGGAGTTGAAGACAAGCCTGGCCAACATGGTGATGCCCCATTTCTACTAAAAATACAAAAATTAGCTGGGCATAGTCATGGGCACCTGTAATCCCAGCTACTTGGGAGGCTGAGGCAGGAGAATCGCTTGAACCCAGGAGGCGGACGTTACAGTGAGCTGACATTGCGCCACTGCACTCCAGCCTGGGCAACAAAAGGGAGACTCCATCTCAAAAAAAAAAAAAGTTTCTCCTTTATAAAAGACACAAATCATAACTCAGAGAACAGCTGTGACGATTAAATGCTGCTCCCATTGGCAGAGCTGGAATCACTTAAAACAGTACCTGGCATATAACAGGAATTAGCCTAACTACTATGTTATTTAGTTACTTTGGAGTAGTTACCATTCTGTTCATTAGTTTATCCAGATAGAGCAAATGAGTTAGTAAAACACATATACTGTCTATAAAATAAATATTTAAAGATAAAATTTTGTATCTATGTATATATTTTATAGACATATATGCATTTGACATATATATTATATAGTATAAATATAGATACAAAAGCTTTTATCTAGTTGTTTTATACATGTATATAAATATAAATTTTGAAATTAGACCTAATCTAAGTTGTTTAATCAGTTTCTCCATATGTGAAGAATATTTACTTCTAACTATAGCTCCAAAAGAGAAATTGCCTGTTTATATTCAGGGTTGACTTGGTTTCATGTGCCATAATAAAGAGTCAATTTCTGCAGTTTATTGACTTGGCCATTGGGTAAGCCAAATCAGCCATTAAAATATCATAGTCTGGTGATTTAAATTTCACAGAGACAGCTCAACTTTAAAAAGTGAAATAAAATTTCACTGGATTACATAATTGGATTTTACATTTTACATTTTGATTGTTTTGGTATCGGTTTGAGATTGATATTACCAACAAATGAACATATTTGTTACTCAATTTAAAACGCTAAAAAATGAAAATATGTTATTTTGTGTCATCTAGCTTATGCTCAGTAAATTCAGGGTGATAATTACAAGGCTTTAAATGTAGTAATAACTCAAGTCAAAGGATCACTGCTTCTCAAGGACCCAAGTCCTGGATTTGTGAAAGCCATTTTCACAAAAAATACTACATCAGTGATTCTCAAATCTTTCTGTTGATAGAGCAATTGGAAATTATGATGCTCTGAAAAAACACCATAAATTCTAAGATGTTAACAATAATTAAATCTATTATTCTTATGCAATCAATGGCATCTTATATTAGTAGGTAATACGTAAGTGGCTAAGGTTATAAGCTCTGAAATCAGACTGTATTTTACAAACACGGGAACTGAGACATAGATAAATTAAGCTTCTTGCCCAAGGTCATATGATTATAAAGTGGCAACGTAAAAATTTAAGTCCAGGCGATATGAATGGCAATTCTGTCAAAGAGTGGTTGTGAGACTTAATAAGTCGTGGAAAGTGTATAGCACCATGCCTGGCTGTGGATGTCTATTGAGCCTTTACTAATATAGACAAGACATTGTGCTTGCCAATACTTAAAACATAAAGGAAGAAGACAATACAAGTGAGGAAATTCTACTCACTACATTAATTGTTCTCCTGAAACTTTAAAAAGTTTTCTTTCACTTAAGGGCAGGATGGTGTTGCTGCTATATTTTCACGTGGTCACCAGCATAGGAAACATTTTCTGTTTGATTTAAAAGGTGGGTCCTAGAAGAAAACTGCCTGGAATTTGAATCAGAACACTGACATTGAAAAGCTGTGTGACCTTGACATATTAGATAATGTCTCTGGACTTCAGTCACGAAATGAGAATAATTAAAATACTAACCTGAAGAGGATTAAAAGAGTTAGTAGGTTTATGCGTACAATCATGCCTGGAACTAACAGGGACTCAATTAATGTCATCTATTCCTATTATTATTTCCAAAGAAGTCTTCAGTACATTGCAAATTCAAAGATTAAGAGAAACCATTTTTATACTAATATATAAACACATACATGCACATATGAAATCAGAAAATTCCATTTTCACCTTGAATAATTCATATAACTTAAAAGGCAGGCTATTTTATATTTTCAAACTAGAATTTAAAAGAATAAACTAACTCTTTCTGTGTAGACTATTATGATAGAGAAAAAATCTGAAATGTACAAGTGATATTACAAAGAAAAAAACAAAATTGCAAGCATTTTCTAACTAAAAAGCAATATATATATATATATTGGTGCTTTGTGTAGCTGTTCCAAGAACCACTTTTCTCCCAATTCTTTATGGGTCTGCTTTTTTCTCATTCTGGAAGTCTTGCTTGAATATCATCTTCTCAGAGAGAGCATCCCTGACTTCCCTCCCCTATTTAGAAAATCCTTCCTTTTAAAATTTGCAATCAAACCATCGTCTTGTTTATTTTCTTCACAATACAAATAACAATATGTAATTAATTTTTTTCTATCTCCCCTGCTAGAACAAAAATTGAATCAGGAGTGGAATTTCTCTATATTGTGTCATTGTTTATTCATTAGATGCCTAAGTCAGTATTTGGTAGGTATGAGCATTTAACAAATATTTATTACATTAACAAATGACACAATGTCTTTATATTCCACTCTCACTTGATGCTTTATCTGTAGAAAGATTGAACAATTTGACCCTGAATTAATAAATTGCAAACTTTGTGTATTTTTGCTTAGCCCATGTGGACTTCTTTGAGAGATTTGCAGGGAGCTCAGGGACTCAAATGAGTAGTATGGACAGAGCTTAAAAGGACAGACAGAGGAGGCCCCTATGGAGATAAGAGGGAGTCCCCAGTAGCTAGGGTGGACACAAAGGGAAGTTCAAAGTCCATAGGCACTGGGATTATCAAAGCTAATTTTAGCTCCTGCCTGATCCTGTAATAGACTTCCGAGTGGTCTCTTTGTCTCAGCTTCCTCTTCGTGGTTGCCAGATTTCTGAAATAGAAATCTTACCAAATTGGCTTGCTCGGGGCCCAACAATGGCTCCACGAGGCTTTCTGAATAAAGAATAAGGCTTGTGTCATGTGGGGAAAAGAAAGAGAGATCAGCCTGTTACTGTGTCTATATAGAAGGAAGTAGACATAAAAGACTCCATTTAGTTCTGTGTTTGAGATGCTGTTAAACTGTGACCTTACCTCCAACCTTGTCCTTGCAAGAGACATGTGCTGTGGTGACTTAAGGTTAAAAGGATTTTGGGCGGTGCAGAATGTGCTTTGTTAAACAAGTGCCTAAAGGCTGCTTATGGTTAAAGGTCATCACCATTCTCTTTAATCTCAAGAAAGAGAAAAACATTTGTCTCCTGCCCCTCCCTGGGCAATGGAACATCTCCGGGTAATACCCATTGTGTGCCTTGTTTACTGAGTGAGGAGAAACCGCCTTTAGGAATAAGGTGGGACTTGCTGGAGCAATACTGCTAAAAGGTTTATGGAGATGTCGCATATACATCTCAAGGCACAGCATTTTCCTTTAAACTTATTCAT
>NW_016806937.1:3564217-3579261 GCF_001698545.2 Rhinopithecus bieti | reverse complement strand
AGAAATACCAAGGGAACTAAGAGGCCGGTCCCGGCGGGGGGCCTGTGAAAGCTGAGCGCCGGTCCCCTGGGCCCCGCTTTTCTTTCTCTACACTTTGTCTCTGTGTTTTATTCCTTTTCTCAAGTCTTTCGTTTCCACCTAACGAGAAACACCCACAAGTGTGGAGGGGCAGGCCACCCCTTCAGTGTCAGAAACATCAACTTCTTTGTCAGGCTCCATAAGTCTCTAGTCTTCTTTCACATCTTTTCCATGGACTCAGGACTATTATGGCAGATGTATTGGGTGGAATATTTGCAATTCCAAGAACATCTCATTTTCTCCTACTTATCCATAGTTTTGTACATACTGTTCTTCTGCCTGGAATATCCATCCCTATTTTTCAAAACTTGTTTAAGTACTTTGGATTCAGAATGGAAATAGATATTTGCCCCTTTATGTGGCTTACAAATACACTTTCTCTTCTTCGTGGTCATCCTTTGGATATCAATTGGATGAAATACACACACATACACAAAAATTCAGATACCTTTACTTTACCAGCATTAGGCTTCTGAAAAAGAGGAGTCAAAACATTTACATTCAGGATTAAAAACATTCTCTTAGCTACAACAAAATCTGTACCACTTTCATGGTTATCAATTGAGAAAACATTTCAAAGTTATTATGTAGAGTGTTATTAATTCTCTTTTTGTAATATTATGCTTTCCAATTAAGCCCCGAGGCCTCTCAGTGCAATTTCCTCTGTAGTCATCTATCCCTTGATGGCCACCACCTAGTTAATATCCACCAAAAACTGTCAAAAGCTTGCAATTTACTACTGTTATCATCATCATAGTTTTTGTTGTTTCTTAAGGGAGTTTAAATTTTTGGATAGGATATTCTTCTGCAGTTTCTGCAGGAGAAAAAGCAAGCCACTATAAGGACTTATATTCACATTTCAATATTCAGTTATTGAGGAACTAAATATAAGTCATTGTGTTGTATATGAACCAGGAAAATTAGAGAGAGAAAAAGAATGGGAGAGATAAAAATGAATACATGTAAAGGGGTGTGTGTGTGCGCACGCACATTTCTAAATTACATATGTAAATTGTTTTGATATTTAAATTAGATAAAAATTACATAGAAACACACACAGAATTGATTCTTGTTAGTCACAGTAGTTATGTTCTACAGAATTGACCCAAACACTGAATTAGCAAAAACTGAATGATTGCTCCTAGGGAAAATACAAGATTAGGTTCCTGCAAGCCTCTTGTCACAACATTTTCATCAAACAATCAATATATAGCCTGGTTTTGTGTACATTTCCACTTAAAGACACCTTATTTAATATGTAGTTGATTTCACAGCCAACAGCATTATATCTCATGCCTAAATGAAGCTTATCTAACACATGTATTTTCTCTGTAAGGCACATCACAGCCTTCTTGTATTTAGGAACACCAGACAGCACTTCAGTATTATGTTTAGGAACTATTTTAAACATCAAAGGCGCCAACCAAATACACAGAAATGCAACGAATTTGGCATTAAACAGGCCAGGAAAGGGCAGTTCATTGCAGTATGAGATCTCAAAACAAGACGGCAGAGTGTCACCTTGTTTAAGCTCAGCTGGAAACTTGCATACTCTATGACTCCAAATTTTCACCATTTTGCACAGGTGCATGTCGACAAATGACCTCCAAAGCACCTTGACTATTGATATTGGGGTTACAAATAAATTTTAATGAGCAGGTGAATTTGAAAATTTGCACTATTTGAAACTTGCAAGTAATGAAGACTGTGTATGTGTGCATATATATATATATGTACATAAAAAATATCAAAAATCTTCCACATGAATGATGTCTGTAGAATCAATGTTCAGTTTGTATCCTATTTGTCTGTCACATAAGAGGAGCTAAGAAGTATGATTAAAGGCGGGGCGCAGTGGCTCAAGCCTGTAATCCCAGCACTTTGGGAGGCCGAGACGGGTGGATCACGAGGTCAGGAGATCTAGACCATCCTGGCTAACACGGTGAAACCCCGTCTCTAATAAAAAATACAAAAAACTAACAGGGCGAGGTGGCGGGCGCCTGTAGTCCCAGCTACTCAGGCTGAGGCAGGAGAATGGCGTAAACCCGGAAGGCGGAGCTTGCAGTGAGCTGAGATCCGGCCACTGCACTCCAGCCTGGGCGACAGAGCGAGACTCCGTTTCAAAAAAAAAAAGAAGTATGATTAAAATAAAGGAAAGAATAGTAATCTATTGTTTTCCTCAGGTCATCTTTATTTAATCATGGTCCTTAAAATGACAACTAGAGGCTTTTTTAGAGAAATTATGCTTCCATTACTTCATATTCTTTAAAATCTGTAACATTGTTTCATTTTCTAATGATAAAGATATATTTTGGTAAAATACGGAAAATTCAAGAAATATAAACACCAGCATTTGTATGATGAGATATAGATCATTAAAAATTGGATGCATTTCTTCCCAGTGTTTTTTACTGCAATGAGTAAATAGGGATATAAGCATTTTTAAAAATAAAATTAAAATTTTACTTTCTAGCTTGCTTTTATTATTTTTTTCATTAACGCTGTAGCAACATTCTCCTTATCACTGTATTTCAACTTTAGATTTCTGCTGATCTCTCTTTTCAAAAGGATATACCCAGATATTTGAGGTCACTAAATGCACTTTAGATGCAGTGATCTGCTGCCTTTGCTGAATAAACGCATATGAAAGCCCCTACTGGGGAGACTTAGAAAAAAACTATTAAGACTGTACTGCTTGATTTTTTCTTTAATTTTTGTATTCCTTGAGAGGTTCTCACTTAACTAAAAAAAAAAGGAATCATTTCCAAAGGTGCAAGGAAGCTTACACTAAAATAGATTGCCTATATCATAATTGACCTTTGCATAAATGCATGTATTTCACAGCAATTCGGCTCAATCAAATTTCCCAGGAAGACATATTCACACAATGCAACACCAGAATTAAAGTTTTAAAATGTGCATTTTAGTACCTCTCCAAAGCCAAAAAGTTCAATCTCTGTGTTGAAGCTCTCATAACATTATTGTTTTTCAGTACAATGAGAGTTAATGTGGACTTTTCTGCCTTTGTGAATTATAAAAGGTATTCTGGGTTAGGAGAAGGAAGCAATTTCTACTCTTGTTCTCTTAGGGTGTTGCATGATTACCTTCAAACAGGCAATTACTGAACAAACTTAATCAACTAAAAAAAATTTAACACTATCATAGCAAAATTCTCAGATGACCTCAACTGATAATTAAAATTTCCAGCTTTTCTTTTCTAATATTTTATTCTTTACCCTAACATGAAGAAACTACATAGTTCCAAGTCCAGAAAAACTGAGATAATTATGAAAAACGAAGTGAATGAGTCGATTTCTTAAAATACTATAACTTATGTATAATTTGTTTATTATGTGAAAAGAATTAATTAACTAACTCATAGGAAAATGTTATAGAGGGAAAAATTAATATGTCATACACTGACATATTCTGGATTCTTTAAATGCCTTATAAATTGCCATGTAGTCATTAGTTAATTGTTGAAATTAAGCTAATTTTAGGCTGTTAATCCCAAAATGTATTCAAAAAGTTAATCATTAAAAGTTATTTACATACTGAAATGGATTAACAAGGGAACTATTTTTATTAACTATAAATTAAAAGGAATTTTATTTCTGATGCCCCAAAAGTGAAAAACAGTATTGCCTTTGCATTTGAAAGTATTTAAAATCTTGCTAAATGTCATGGTCCTTGAATTTGGCTCAACAGAACTGGATTCAAAACCAAACTGAAGACTCCCAATTCAACAAGCCAAAAAGGGTGATGATTTCCTTCATTTGTAGAAGGCGTCTTGCCTCTCTCACAAACACTTACTTGCATCACTGGACCTTACACAAGTTTTTCTACCCACTCAGTGTAAGTGTTTGCTCCTCGTCATGGAATATTCTTGTATAAGGAATGTTTTTTATCCACCGTCTTTCAAACAATCAACAAATCATACTGACAGTACCATGGATTCTAAGTCACCCCGAATTGTGCTGCCCTGGTATTTTCTTCATTCTCAGAGGAAGAGACAGTAAAATGTATACTTTTACCGCCATTAAGTATGACATTTAACATTTATTGGCTACTTACCACATTTGGATCTTTGTTAAGCAGTTTGCCTACATCATTTCATTCCAGCCTCACAAAAACCATACAAGATCATTATTAGTTGTATACCCTTTGGGGAAAGTTCATTACATTTTACATACCTTGGTTTTCCCATAGGTAAAATGGGAGCTAATTAGTAAGTAGGCTGATTAGGTAGAACTAAATGAGAAAGATAAGACTCAAATTTAGGTCTGCAGGTTCTTCCTCAAGCTTGAAGTCAAGCTTACCTTGCATTTTAACACTTGCTGCTGATTGACTTTATACAAGTAAATAACCTGCTAGTTTCCACATCTGCACAATAGAGATAATGTTACTCACTTTACAAGGATATAGGCAGGATCAACTGCCATAAAATATGTGGATCACAAAACAATTCACGTGGCACATCCTTGGAGCATCGCAAATGTTAATTTCCTTACACAAAGATATAAGCTATCAGCATTATGACTACAGTTAGGAAAACAACTGGGATGTGTGGCATAAACTCATGTGCATTATATATGATGGAAATACAATAAAATAATATAAACCAACAACATCTTTGCTACACTAGGCTGTATGTTCAACACAGCTATTGGGCAACTGCAAGGAACAACTCCAGGAAATAGTCGTATGTAGCAGAGCATGATGTTGACAGTAGGGATTGACTGTCAAAGCAAAAATTGCACCATACAAAGTTAAATGGGCAAGAAGACTTTATTCAAGGCTATTGCAAGGGGCAGGGAGAAGTCTGAACTCCATTCCACTGAAACAAAGAGCAGTATTTTGAGTGCTGGAGTGAGAACACAGGTCATGTGCATTTGCTAATTAGCTTTAATCCCCTAAAAAGTAAACTTTCTCTTATCTTTGTGACAGGAGGTAGTTCTATAACTTGGAGCAAGGCACCCACTAAATTTAGGTTCCTACTCTTTCACAGAAACTGGGAGATAGGGGTGTTATCTCCACTGACGTTTACATTTTAAAGAGATGTGTCCCACATCCTTGAGAAAGGCATCCCTGCATTGTCTAACCTGCAAGAGGCCTTTTTTTTTTTTTTTTTTTTTGAGATTAAGTCTCACTCTGTCACCCAGGCTGGAGTGCAGTGGTACGATCTTGGCTTCTTGCAACCTCCACCTCCTGGATTCAAGTGATTCTCCTGCCTCAGCCTCCTGAGTATCTGGGACTACAGGTGCATGCCACCACACCCAGCTAATTTTTGTATTTTCAATAGAGGCTTTTAAAAAAGATTTACATACATCTCCAAGAGGCAGAGAAAGAATATACAATTACAGGAGAATGTTCTAAAAAAAATGCTCCAAGAAAAGAGAAATCTGGGTCTAGAGTTAGGAAGAACCCTGTCCAGAGTTTAGTCGAACTGAGGGGAATGTTCAGGAGGTCTTGGTCAGTTTAACACCAATGAGGGAGGATGGGTGATGGGCACGAGCTCCACCTTCTCCTCATATCCAGCACCTCAGAGCACTCCATACTATGTGCCAACTTTTCTACTCATTACCTCAACAGTTTGTTCCAACAATCAACCAGAAAGAAAATCTAACAATTCATTTCAGAGGAGGAGAAAATAATCTGAGAAACCTAAATTAGTTACACAATTAATGAAATCCTTAAATCAGTTAATGACACAGAAGTTGGCATCACATTTAGGTTAAAGACATGCACCTTGGTATTTTCTTTACAATACCATAACAATCCTCATAAAATATTTTAAAAGGCATCAAGAGAGTTAAATATAAATGAGTGGAGTATGTATTTTTAAAGCAATGAAAATAGTTAACCAAAATTTTAAAATATATTTTTCTAACCAGACCTGTATTAAATGTGCATGAACATGTTGATTTATGGCAATATTCGGTTTGGTTTGTAAGCTCCATCTTACTGTGTTTCAGTTAGGGAAAAGTCTTCTAATTGTCTGAATTGTGTTGACTAGAAGTCTCCTGTGGAGTCAGTCATGTCAGTTGGTTTATTAGTTAATTAAGTGTCATTTTATACCTTATTTTCTAAATTCCAGGCATCCAAAAGAGCTCACTCTTAAGATTCTCCTTTCTATCAGATATCTGCATAATTAGTCTCATTTTAGAATACCTATAATTCCACGCACAGCAGAACAGAACAATTAATTGGGACCACATGCAATTATGCTGAAAGGTCAGGTGCTATCCATAATAAAACTCTGCTCAAAAGTGTGTTTGAGGAGAGCATTAATATGGTTATCCAGGAGAATTTTTAGGGGCAGAAAATTTCCAAATGCAATTAAATGGGCTGTAAAGTAATCACTTGCAATTTTCATTTTTAAAGCAAGAGACTTTTTGAATGTTGTATTAAATGAATACTTCTAAGACCAATCAACTTTAGGAGATTTACATCAAAAGGTGACACATTCATACCCTAAAGCAGAAAGCACATTATTTGGCCTGAAACTTCTTGTGTGAATTTCAAGTTATAAAGAGCTTTCATGGAGCAGTTGCTACAAACCCCTCAAATACAGTTAATAGTAAAACTGCTAGCTTTATCCATCTCAGGCAATTTGAACAATATAGCCATAAAAATTACAGTTAGAAGTATGGATGTGTGGATTATAAAGTATCCCCAGTACTCAAATGTCCATGAATTCATAATTCTGTGTTCTTCAACAATATTATGTTTGCCTGTTAAATGCAAATTTCTGAAGTAGATTTCACTCTGGAGGAAGTTCCAAAGATACCTCTGTCACTATTAAAAGTATATGCATATTTCACAGCCCTAGGCAGGTTTATAAAATGCTCACTGTTTCCCTCACTCGGAAAAGATTTTGCTGATAAAAGAAAATGGTAGAGAGACAAAATGCAGAAAAGTACAATAAGAATTGACAACAAAACATTTTTCTCTGCAGTAACCAATTTCGCATATCTGTGTACACAAACAATATTTTGGTTTCATAAATAAGAAATATTTGCAACATGAATGATGCAGATATCCTTATTTATTTCAAGGTAACAAAAAGACAGTAGATCTGGAATATTTATAGATTTAAGCTTTGTTCAAGGATTGTGCATGCATTATACCAGTACCTACTATGTGTTATAGCACTGGTTGTGGAGATAAAAACACAATTAAGACATAGTCATTACTTCAATGATTTTCCTTTACAATGAAAATATTGAGACTCCATTTGCACACCATATAAAGGCTTACACTCCGGGAATGAAACTGATCTCAATTTCAATCCTGGTTCACCTTTTTTACTAGTTGTGTGACCTTAGGCAAGTTCCTTAATCTCCCTGCACCCTCTTTTTCACATTTATAAAATGATCATTTAAATAATAATAACTACAAAGACTCTTAAATTGCTAGTGGCAGAATAAGTAGCTCAAACTAGGTTAAACTAAAGGAACACTTATTTGCTCATATAGCCAAAGAACAGAAAGGCTAAGGTAGATTGTCCCTGAGGAGGTCTCGAACCAAGGACTCAAAATCCTGTGGATTGAAGAATTCCAAAGCCCATTTCTTTATTCATAATTGGTACATTCTCATCAGGACAATTTGCTCCTTTCTGTTTCTCAACCCTAGTGGTATTTTTAAAGCTCTTGTCCCATCAAATCAAAGGGAAGCTTCTCTTCTCTTAAAAAAACAAAATTAGATACCAATGTAAATTTTTTTTAGAAGGAGTCTGTACAAATAACTTGAAAGTTACACATAATTAGGTTCTTGATAAATCCACCTCTTAGTAAATCACAAACTCCTAGGAGCAGGGACCTTTGCTTCTTTAATATGTGCAACCCATCTTTCATCTACTTAGTAGGTCCTAAGTAAATGCCTTGTATTATGTGTGTGAGTGGGTCTGGTGATGTGTGTATGTGTATGTGCATTTGTGTGCATGTGTACGTATGAAGAATTTTGGCCATATCAATCCCCACATGAAAACCTCTCAAGGTCTGTATATTTCATAGAATACAAAGTCTAATCTCATTAGCATTCAAGGTCTTTTGGGATCTGCCCTACAATCTTCTTCACTCACTATTCCCTTCAGTTGCATCTCATTAACTGACATTTTCAAACACACTGGACACTGCTCCATCTCCGAGCTTATTTTGAGCATTTCTGTCTCCTTAATGTGGTTTTTCCCATTTCTGCATTTCAAAAGCCCTTCTCATCCTTTGGGGCCCAGCTCAGGTATAATCTCTACCATGAAGTGTTCTCTGACGTGCTTATTCACAAGTTCTTTGAACAGACATATTTAGTATCTAACAATATCCCAAGTGTGTGGGATAAAATAATGAATGAGATGCACTTCTTCCTTTGAGGAACTCACTGTTCAATGGGATAAATTTTTCAATTACAATATGACAGGGTCAGATGGAGCTAGGTATAGAGTACAAAGGAGTCACTAAGTCCGAACTAAGGGTAGCAAGGGAGGCTTCCTGGGGGATGTGGTGACGGCTGCTCAAGTGCTGTTCTTCCAGTGTGTTCCTGTTCAGGTCTCTAAGAGACACTCAGTGAGGGTCTGCAGTGTGGCTAGTTGCATGTGTGTCACTCTTTTTAATTAAAACATTCATGATATTAAAAATCATCATAACAGGCCAGGCATGGTGGATCATGCCTGTAATCCCAGCACTTTGGGAAGCCAAGGCAGGTGGATCACCTGAGATCAGGAGTTTGAGACCAGCCTGGCCAACATGGTGAAACCCTGTCTGTACTAAAAATACAAAAAATTAGCCTGGCGAGGTGGTGGGCGCCTGTAATTCCAGCTACTCAGGAACCTGAGGCAGGAAAATCGCTTGAACCTGGGAGGCAGAGGTTGCAGTAAGCCGAGATCATGCCACTGCACTCCAGCCTGGACAAGAGCAAAACTCCGTCCAAAAAAAAAAAATCATCATAACAACTATAAAAAAAACTTCATTTGGAGTACTTACTATTTGTCAGTCCCTGTGTCAATTACTTTCAATGGATTACCTGATTTAACCTTCACAGCTGCATCTCTATGAAAAAAAATAAAGGGCATCAATGTGATTTTATATGACATGTTATAGGCCAGGCTAATCAGAGAAACCATTCAAGCAGAGACAGTGATTGGCTCAGGGAAGGGCACATGAACTCACCTGGACTAATCAGATTTCATCCCCGGGATCGCTGTGGAATTCAAAAGCCTCTAAGCATTTATTCAGGATATTTCATCTCCTTAGAAGACTGTCTCTGCTTCATCCACCCAGTAAATTCCTGCCCATTTTGCAAAATGTGGCTCAGTTATCTCCCCTTTGATTTATTCTTAGACCCTCATAGGTACTCTCCCTCTTTATTTATACGTTTTTAAACAGTGTTTGGCTCTGTAGCCCAGGTTAGAGTGCAATGGCACAATCTTGGCTCACTGCAGCCTCAAACTCCCAGGCTCAAGTGATTCCAGCTCAGCCTCCTAAGCAGCTGGGACTACAGGCATGTGCCACCACACCCTGCTAATTTTAGTATTTTTTGTATAGATGGGGTCTTACTATGTTTTCCGAGCTGGTCTTGAACTCCTGGACTCAAGTGATCCTCCCACCTCATCCTCCCAAAGTACTGGAATTACAAGCGTGAGCCACCAGGTGTGGCCCATTCTCCCTTTTAACCACATGATTTTCTTAAACTCATCTCCACTATGACACTTCTCGTAGTGTTAGTTGTGCATATATTGTTCAATAAAATATGATGTGTGGAAGGTAGAGCACATGGCTTATTTATTTTTTCATTACCAATGTTAATTCCAGTGCCTTGCATATATTGATAAAACGAACAAACGAATGGATAAGCATATGAATGAAGTATAAGTCTCAGCTGGATACAATTTCTCATGACATTTATCAGCAATAAATAGGTTTCCAACTCAGTATCATCTCGTATTATTTTCTTAGGATGTCTTGGGTCATTTTTCTCACTTATTCTCCACATGTTTATTTCTATTGACTACCCAACACTTCTCTTTGTCTATTTTTCTATGTTACACTAAAAATAAATCACAATTGTTGGTGTATTCCTGCTGAAGTTTGTCATTAATTCCACCCAGCTTATGGAATAGCTGCATTGAGAAAATAATAAGGGACCTCATTGTGAGTTTTCCCGTTAACTTCTTCAGGGAAATGTTAGACATTTGGTGCCAATCGTCTCAGTTAACAACAAACTTAGGGGATGAGATGTCAGAATCGTGGGCCTTTATCTGTGTCTTATTGTTAGTTTTGTTGAGGATGGAAGGGAATATTTGGATTATTCTGAGTGAAAGACAGTGAAGTAGATGCCTCTGACACAGAAATCCACCATATCGGAGTTTCTTAGCAATGATAATCCTGTCACAGCTGTTAGAATTTATGCCTTTATCCATGTGACATTTTAACAGGAGACAAATCCAAGTTCTTATAAACAGATATAAACTATTCAGTCCAAAATGGCTTGTATTAGCAGCTTCATCCTGCTGACAAGCCTTGTTTCAGAAATTTGTAAACAGTATTCTTGCACATTTGATTTTTCCCCTCTACAAACCTGAACCTACGTCAGGCTTTTATCCTGTAAAATTTAAAACTGCCAGTTTAAAATGTTTATTTAGTTACATCCTAGGATGTAAGAGTTAGAAATATATAGCCATTTAACCAGCGAAGTGATGGAGAAAATGGTGGGTGGCTGTTATTTGCTTGATTTTAGTATTCTGTCAGTACCAATGGCTTTCGTATCACATTGGAGAGGGAGCTGTGGAAATTGAAGAATAAATTGAATGGATATTTGGGAAAGACATTTTAGTGGGAGAGTAAGAGCTTTCAAAGAATTACTCATGTATATATATTTCCCACATGACTCTGAATTCTTTATTTGAACTGACATGGTTTGGCTAAATATACTACTATCCTGTTTGCCTGGTCCAAGCAAGAAACAGACAGAAAAGGTGTGAAATTTAAACGGTATATGAAGAATAAACACGTTAGGGCACAGTCTGCAGTTCTTAGGTCTGTAATGCTGGAAATCTATAGATACGTATCTCTAGCCCTAGATAACACTTGCAATTATTCTTACTTCTCTTCCCCGATGAGTAAGTGCTCTGCTAATAGAGGAATGACACTTGCTGAATGAATTATGAAGAAGGATGGCTTTTATTTTCCTTTGGATGGTAGAACTGTTTCCAAGCCAAAGGTAGAAGAATAAATGCTATTGTAAAGATACAATAAAATGATGTGTGCTAGACAGCATCAACAGGTAGAAATGTCCAATATCCTGGAGAGTTATTATAGTAGGTATTTGTACCATGGTACCATTTAGGCTTCCCAGGTAGGATTTACTTACATGAAAATATAGTCAGTTTTGCCATTCTTGAGATTGTCTGACCACATTGAACAGAAGAATGAATTGAAGTTAAGGCCAATGAGAAAGATGGCACCAGGTTAGTCAATCAGCAATCTGCTTCTTTTCAGGTTGTTCCTAAAAACAATGGTGTCCACCATTCCCTGGCTTACTTATTATGGTTTGTGCCCAGTCATGAGCAGAAAGGGGCTGACTCCAAATCTCTACAAGATAGCGTGTAGTGTCTCTGGGCTATCAAGAGCCCTGAAAAGCCAGCTTTCAACTAAGACAGTAGTGTTCACATTTTATTTGTTGTATAACCATTTGATTAAACATGATCTTAAATGTAAATTGAATGCATAAAACATACAAACTGAAGACATCAATCCAGTTGTTGATGAGGTAAAGATATCAATGACTTGACTGGGTGCAGTGACTCACACCTGTAATCTCAGTGCTTCAGGAGGCTGAGGAGGGAGGATTACTTGAAGCCAGGAGTTCAAGGCCACCTGGGCAACATAGCAAGACCTTGTCTCTATAAAATAATTGTTTGTAATTAGCCAGGTGTAGTGGTGTACACCAGTAGTCCTAGCTACTAGAGAAGCTGAGACAGGAGGATGACTTGAGCTCAGGAGTTCAAGGTTGCAGTGAGCCATGAACATGTCTAGGTGAAAAAGTGACACCCTGTCCTTCACTTTTTCCTTCCTTCTTGAGGGAAACTGTGAGACTACCAGGCATATCTAAACTACCTAAACTCTGGCTGGGTGCAGGGTCTTACACCTGTGATCCTAGCATTTTGGGAGGCTGAGACAGGTGGATCACCTGAGGTCAAGAGTTCGAGACCAGCCTGGCCAACATGGTGAAACCTCTTCTCTACTAAAAATATAAAAATTAGCCACATGTGGTGGTGGGCACCTGTAACCCCAGCCACTTGGGAGGCTGAGGCAGGAGAATCGCTTGAACTCAGGAGGTAGAGACTGCAGTGAGCTGAGATCATGCCACTGCACTCCAGCCTGGGCAACAGAGCAAAAAATCCACTTCAAAATAAATAAATAAATAAACTATGTAAACTGTACCAACTAATTAAAAAAAAAAAAAAAAAACACCACTAAGCGAAGGGCCCACTTTTATTTATTCATTTTTATTTTATTTTATTCATTTATTTTTTTGAGATGGAGTCTCGTTCTGTCGCCCAGGCTGGAGTGCAGTGACATGATCTCAGCTCACTGCAAGTTCCACCTCCCAGGTTCACACCATTCTCCTGCCTCAGTCTCCCGAGCAACTGGGACTACAGGTGCCCGCCACCACGCCTGGCTAATTTTTTGTATTTTTAGTAGAGACAGGGCTTCACCATGTTAGTCAGGATGGTCTCAATATCCTGACCTCGTGATCCGCCCACCTCGGCCGCCCAAAGTGCTGGGATTACAGGTGTGAGTCACCGCGCCCGGCCAGAGGGCCCACTTTTATAATGAAGGCTAGAATAGTGAGAGGATGACTGGGCTGACATGAAAGAAAAGTGTTTAAGTCCTGGCTCTAACATAGGCCTGATACTAAACAGAAACATCTGTAGAGTCCTAAATAATATAAGGGATACATCCTCACCTCTGTTTTTCATTTTCTTTTCACAACATAAAATTGACTCACATTTCATCAAAAATGAAGGGGAGTGGCGTAGGTCATGTAACTAAGAAATGACCTGAAAAAGACCATATTCTAATCCTGATCATTCAAACCAGGTGCTCATCACAGTATATCTTCTTACATTGTTAATATTTATTCAAGATTTAGCTCAAGAAAGAAGAGAATCTTGGTTTGGAGTCATTTTATAAAAGGAAAAAAAGGATAAAGAATGAGAGGAAGAAAGAAAAAGAGAGGACTAGCGAGAGGAAAGAAAAACACAATATTCTGCTGCCTTACATCCCTGGTCTTTTGAGCTATCTTTCTGTAATAATTATTGTACTACTTTCTGACACTAGGACACTTTGCCCACTCAGTGCCCATGAAATCACTAAAATAAATGTCATGGCAACAACGACAACAAAAAGCATGACAATTACTTTCTTCATATGAATGATTCTTGAAACAATTCTTCCTCTCAATATGTACAGGAGAAAACCAAATAAAGTGGCATCGTATCAATTTTTCAAGTGTGAGAACTGGGGCAAGGAATAGTATTCAAGTGATACAGTAGGTGATATGGTTTGGCTGTGTCCCCACCCAAATCTCATCTTGAATTGTGGCTCCCACAATTCTCATGTGTTGTGGGAAGAATCTGGTGGGAGGTAATTGAACCACATGGGTGGTCTTTCCCATGCTGTTATTGTGATAGTGAATAAGTCTCATGAGATCTGATGGTTTCATACAGGGGAGTTCCCCTGCACATGCTCTCTTGCCTGCTGCCATGTAAGACGTCCCTTACTCTTCTACCATGATTGTGAGGCTTCCCCAGCTATGTATAACTGTGAGTTAATTAAACCTCTTTCCTTTACAAATTATTCAGTCTCAGGTATGTCTTTATTAGCAGCATGAGAACAGACTAATACAGTAAGCATAAATGATAGCCCACTATATTTGTCAGGGTTCTTCGGAGAGAGACTATAGACAGATACAGTCTTTTGGTTTACAGAAAAGCCACAAGACTATAACTACAGATAAGATACAGATATGGATGATATAGATATAGATATTTGAGAAGGGCATTATTAGGGAAATTGGCTCATAACGTCATGGAGGCTGAGAAGTTCCACGACAGGGTGCCTGTTAGCTGGAGACCCAGAGATGCTTGTAACATAGCTCAATCCAAGCCCAAAGGCCTCAGGACAAGGGAAGCTGGTAGTGTAACTCTCAGTCTGAGGGGGAAGGCCTGAGAACCCAGTGGGCCACTGGTACAATTCTGGAGTCCAAAAGCCAGAGAGCCTGGAGTTCTGATGACTGAGGACAGGAGAAGAGTGTATCCCAGCTCTGAGAGAGAGGAAATGGTCTTTCTGTTCTGTTCAGGCCTTTTCTGTTCTATTTGGCTGATTGGATGATGTCTACCACACTGAGGACAGATCGTCCCCACTCAGTCCACTGACACACGGGCCAATCTCCTCTGGACACGCCTTCACAGACACACCCAGAATTAATTCTTCACCAATTCTTTCAGGTAATCTGTAATCCAGTCAAGCTGACAACTAAAATTAACTCTCGCATCTACCCAGATCCTTTTCTTTGCTTGTCTTGCACCTAGGCACCAGCTGTTTTGAGTGTTGTCTGTCACCCTCTTCCAGGAAGTGCCTCCTGCTCATGGAAGTTATGGTGTGTGGAAACGAGGCTGGTTCATAAATGATGACAACACAGGGACACAAATAGCCCACCCTCTCTCCTCAAGGTGAGACAACTCTGTGGTTTATGCATAAGATGAGACTTCCAGTATGACAGAGCAGGGATGTTTAGAAATTCTCTCCACATAAAGCAACTATGAAGCTGGACAAAACAGTCAAAAATAACCATTTCAGAAATCTGTAATTTGACCAAAGGCAAGAAGCAAGTCAGAATTCATGCTCTGGACTGTTCCTATTAGCTCCATGCGCAGCCCCCTCCCCGCCGCGCCCCCCACCCCCCAG
>NW_016806937.1:3535708-3563342 GCF_001698545.2 Rhinopithecus bieti | reverse complement strand
CCAGCCTGAGGAACAGAGCGAGACTCCATCTCAAAAAGATAAGAAAAAAGAAATAAGAACAGAAGCCAACTAAATCCAACGCAAGCAAATAAAAGAAATAATAAATATCAGCCGGGCACAGTGGCTCATACCTGTAAATAAACTTCTCCTCACAAGGTCAGGAGATCGAGACCATCCTGGCTAACCTGGTGAAACCCTGTCTCTACTAAAAATACAAAAAATTAGCCAGGCATGGTAGCAGGCGCCTGTAGTCCCAGCTACTCGGGAGACTGAGGCAGGAGAATGGCGTGAACCAGGGAGGCAGAGCTTGCAGTGAGCCGAGATCACACCACTGCACTCCAGCCTGGCAGCCTGGGTGACAGAGCGAGACTCCATCTCAAAAAAAAGAAAAAAAGAAAGAAAGAAATAGTAAATATAATAAATATCAGTGAAAACTAATGAAATACTGAAAAACAACAGAAAAAAGTAAAAACAAAAATTGCTTTTTAAAAGATCAACTGACATGCTCTTACTTAAATTGACCAAACAAATAGGAGGGAAGACTCACATTGCCAAATTAGGAATGAAAAAAAGAATATCATTGTTGACCCCACAGAAATTATAAATTTATGAGGGACTACTATCGACAACTTTATGACAACAACTTAGACGACTTAGATGGTATGAACAGATTTCTTAAAAAACTGAGATTACCAAAACTGTCTAAAGAAGAAACTGACAATTCGAGTAGGACAGTAACATGTACATAAATTGAATTAGTCATTTAAAATCTTCCTACACAGAAGGTTTCACTGGTGAAGTCTATCAACTATTCAAGGAAGAAAATATCAATCCTTTAAAAATTCTTTCAGAAAATAGAGAGAAAGGGGACATTTCCAATTCATTCTTTGAAAATAATATTAGCTTTCTCTAAAGCCAAACAATGACATCAAAAGAAAATCCATATTCCCTATGAATATAACCACAAAATACTTAACAGTCACAAACTGAATTCAAAAACATATAAAAATGATTATACATTAGGCCATGTTGGGCTTATCCAGAAATATAAGGTTGATTTGACATTCAAATCTCAATAATGTAATATGCCATATTAAACAAACATAAATCAAGTGATCATCTCAATAGATGCAAGAAAAGCATCAAAGTTTTCGGAGGAGTGTAACCTATGAGTTTCTGGGATGACATTGGGAATGGACTGGCAGATTGATAAATAGGGTTTGGAAGAGTAGAAGTGGTAAATGTCCTTTCAGATGATGACAATGTGGAATTCTGAAAGGCAAAGGAGGTGAGGCCTACATCAATGGGACATTTACTGGCTGTGTTGCTTCCATTCCTGGATGACATGGTGATGGGTGGGGTTCCATTAGGTTTAGTTATGGTAGTTCTTCCTCCTTTCACAGGCCTTCACATCTCCCTAGACACAAATCCATCCTAGAATTGGTCTCAGGTGAGACTCAGCCAACTGGTTCTTCAGAATCCTGACACTCAACTAATTATTCTTTTTTCCCCCTTATCCAACTGTATGACTGCCATCACTAATTTTAGAATGCAAATAGACAAGCTCTTCTCATTCCCTTTCTCCAGGAAGTATGGACTATAGAATGTCTTAGTACAAATTCAAGTTTAATCATTTACAAAGTATAGAAAGAACTGATATCTGACTCTATGAATTACATTTATTCCTTGTGTGACCTTACACTCTCTAAACCTCAGTTTCTATAGCTATGACAATTATAGTAACAGTAACTATCTAAAAGAACTATTGTGAACATTAACGGAGGTAAGATATGTAAAGTGCGTAATATGTATCAGGCACTAGTAAGAATTACATTAATTTTAGTTATTTTGTTTTTAGATATGGTATTTGTCCCTGAATTTTAAACTTTTCACATAGCCTTCAAAGAGCTTTATATTCCGGTCTGAATCTTCCTTTTTAAATCCATCTCTTACTGTATATCTCCATTCACCCTGAAACTTAGCCTAATTGAACGACTCAATTTTACTTGGACAGCATATAGCTTAACTATAGGAAAAACACTATGGCATCAACAAAGTTAAACAAACAGTTTCTTACATATTATGTTACTTTCAGCAAAATGTAATTAAAGTGATTTAAAGACACTATAAATTTTTGACAGTTGTCTCCCCAGGGGACTGGCTTGATGTGATATTAAAATACGCTTTATTTTATCTACTGGAAATTCAAGAGGAATGCTCTCTGAAATTCAAAAGGGACGAAAATCTCAGAATAAAAAATTCATTTTCAATCCCTGCAGAGTTCATTATGAACAACAGAGTGCTAGAAATTAAAACATTTAAATGCATTTAATAAGGTTCTATAATGGAATGACATTCATGTTTAGATAGATTCTCTAGTCTTTCTCCCTCTTTCATCTCTCTAAATTCTATGGTTAGGGAAAAAGTGAAATACTGATGTGATTTAATTGGTTAATTATGGCTAGATTCATCAGCAAAGTAAGAGAGCTGAAGCAATTATCTGGATTATTAAGTTTAGAAACCTTCCTTCCCCCTGATATCTTGATATCCCAGTCAAAGTGGGTCATGACTATTACATTAATTGAGACCAAACTATTTGTGGTTGCAGGAATGTGCATGCTTAAAAAATAAAACTAGAGTATTTAGGCCAGAATTAATTGAATCAGAAGAGGAGATTAAGGCAACATAGAAAGTTACTTAAATTTTTAACTTTTTTCATCTTCCTTCATCTACTATACTTTAAATTGCCTATATATTACTGAAAGAAAAATACTTTTGCCTAATTATTCATAGAACTGGTTTAAGGCCGTTCATCAACAAAATGTGTGGTATTTGTTTTGAAATATTTTTTAAATGGTTTTGAAATTTTCAAAAGAGTTTACTATATAATTCGTGTTACTATTACAGCTGAATATATACTAGTAAAAAGAAATCCTCAATATTGGTAATACCTTATTCTCAGTGTATTTGTGTAAATGTGGGTTGACTCCCTTGATCAACTTTGAACACGGCCATATTCCACCTTTAAATTATTTATCTTTATGCTGCTGAGTAAGTTTCAACATAAGTCTAATCCAAATAATAACATGTATATATTTTTCCTGTCTCTTATTATACACCTTCTGCATTATACTATTTTTAAATACCAAGGAAAAATAAACTTCAATAATCAGATTATCATGACAATCAGAATTTGGTATTATCTATACAAACTCTTTGTCCTAGTTTCTTTTAGGAAAAAAAAAATACATTATCCACACACATCTAGTAGTTACGATTTGACAATTTGTACCTCAAATAACCAAATTTTATTACACACACATTTCTTATGTTATTGGTCAGGATACTTAGTTGCTGTGAAAAGCTCTGGGAGAGACTTTAGATGGACTTTTTAATAATCATGTCATCAGGAATTTGACATGCTTACTCACCTATTGATTCTAAATTCTATTGTGTAAACCTCTCACTCAGACAGGCTGCCCTTCTTGGTGTTCTCTGTAATTTCTGTGTTTAATCTTTTCAGTTCAGTAACTCTTGAATAAAAACAAGTGGCTATTTTAAATAACACCAACAGAAGTTCCAATATTAAATCCCACCAACCTGATTTAAGTTCCATTTTCCATTTCCCAAGCAAGTCGTTGTGTGCAGAGAGTTGCAATGCTTAGCTAACCTAGATTGAGTTGTATGTTGACTCCCATACCTGGTGTTGGGATGAGCCTCACTCAAAGTGCCCTGTATTAGTCAGATTTTGCTTGATTATCCAGCAATAAAAAAGACCTGAAAATCAAAGCTCACAACAACAAATGTTTCTCATTTGTGAAATTTGTGATATCAGTTGTGGATAGACTATGGCTCTGTTTCTGCCCATGTCTCTTCTCCATTCTGGGATCTAGGCTGAAGGAACATCTCTATTTGGGACATGCCACATTCAAGATAGAGAATAAAGAGCAAGAGATTATTTTGTTTTTTTTTTTTTGTTTTTTGTTTTTGTTTTTTTGTTTTTTTTGCTTGTAAATGACTTGAAGCTTCAGCCTGGTATGGTATATGCTACTTCTACTTACATTATATTGACCAAAGCAAGTTATAGGGAAAAGCCTAAGAATGGAGTAGGGAAATATTAAATAACACTTCTCCCACTGAAAGAAACCATCATGGCAATGGATAGGGGTGAGAAGTCTTGTTCCTAGAAAAAAGAATAAATTTAGGATAATACAGTCTGCCACGTACATAAAGAGTCAGAAAGTTTCATTCTGCAAGATTTCCTACAAAATTACAACAGATTTCCACTACAATCATCTACTCTCACACTCTGAAGCTCCAGCTGAACTTTCAGTGCAGAGTATCTCTCAATCCTAAGAGACCTAACATTAAGCTCGTATATGTGAAAGATTAGTCAGAACGTTGGGTGTCCCATACAGGCTAGATAGGGTGATGTGTAGCAACGTTAAAACAAGAAGGAAAATATGTGCTTCAGGAGCTATTTGCAAGCACAATATGGAAGATCCAGAGTGAATAATTGGACAACAAAACTTAAAATCTGAGCTGAAACACGACAGAGGTAGATCTACATAGATTGATTTAGCAATTTGAGAACAGTAAGTGAAAAATACAAAGTGAAAACAGGAAGAATGGCAAGTTTAGGACTAAACTCCAACATGCTGTTCAGCTTAGTACTTTAGTAGTTCTTCTTTAGAACTTTAGCACTAAAGTATTAAAGTACTTCTTTTTTAAAGTAAACAAAACATTATTGTAAGTGCCCTTTCTTCCAGAATCTCTAAAATTTTTCTTGGACTCAGGGACTATCTTCCTTCTTATTCTATGTATTTAATCTCTGTCTAATTGAGCTCATTGATTGATATCTAAGATCTAACAGATCTATATATCTAACTAATTCAGGGCCATTTATCACAGTAGGACCTTTTGGTAAATCAATTGGTCATATGTAAATGAGTTTTTTATAGGCACTCTAATTTTCTCTATTTAAAAAAAAAAAAAGCTTATTAACCTTGTATCAATGCTGCACTGTCTTGGTTACTATCGCCAGCAACTTTTGATCAAAAATGGTACCCTTTGATTAATTTAAGCATTGGTCCAATTAGTTATTCCACAGTGGGAAATTACTCACAATTAAAGAACTAAATAGCAGCAAACACATTATCCATGTATTGACAAACAAGATGCTTAAACCCAACAATAAAGCTTTTAGGAAGGCAAGAAATTTATGCGTGACAGCTCTTCACTTAGAAATCACAATATGTGACCACCAGCTCTAGCATCACCATGCTAATTTGGATCTTAAGGAAACATGGTGATGAAAGAAAGCACTCTTTTTTGAGATGGAGTCTCGCTCTGTCACCCTGGCTGGAGTGCAGTAGCGTGGTCTTGGCTCACTGCAACCTCTGCTCCCGGGTTCAAACAACTCCACTGCCTTGGCCTCCAGAGTAGCTGGGACTACAGGTGCCCACCACCATGCCTAGCTAATTTTTGTATTTTTAGTAGAGATGGTATTTCACCATGTTGGCCAGGCTGGTCTCGAACTTCTGACCTCATGTGTTCTGCCTGCCTTAGCCTCCCAAAATGCTGGAATTAGAGGTGTGGGCCACCACTCCTAGCCTGACAGAAAGCACTCTTCAGGGGAACGTTCTTGCAGCTGATTGTTGATGGTGCATACACCAGAAAATAAATAAAACTGGACAACTTGAAAATAAAAATAAGACATAAAAAAAAAACCAGCTGCTCTTTTCTCAGTAGAACTGATAATTACAGAGCCATGCAGTTTGTTCTGCTACTTACATTACCCATATTTCATAATCAACATTTTGAGGGCTTTTACCACTTTTAACTGTTTTGCAATTGATCTGATTCTTCTAAAGAGTTATGTATTTCTGAGATGAGGTTGTTTTTATTTGTTGATTGCCAACAAGCTGCAAACAATAATAAGTAAAGATGCCTGAGTTAATCTGAGTGGCTTTTCCAGGGCTTTTCAAGCTTTAATGTGCATATGATTCAGCTGAGGATTCAGATTCTGTTTCAGTAGGTCTGGAATGGGACCGAAGAGCATGCATTTCTGGTAAGTTGGTCTGATGTTGATCAGCTCACAAGTTAAACATCATGTCAATGTTGCTGTTCTGCAGACCACACTTGGAGTAGCAAGCGTTTACACAAAAATTGGGAAATATTAAGTCAGCATCAGGCTGGGCTTGGAAAGTGGAATACCGGCACCATTGGTAGGACCGGAACCCCAATTTTCAAGGACTGGCAACTCACTGACTTAAACTGCGGATTTTATGTACTATCAAATAAGAGATGCCTTATTATGGGTCTCTGCATCTTTGCCCCTGTGTTATTTGGATCCTAATCACCTCTTACCTCAATCAGTACAGCAGCCAATTGACCAGTCTCCCTGCTCCCTCTTGTGTCTTTTTAAAGTTCTTCCCCAGGCCAGGCGCAGTGGCTCATACCCGTAATCGCAGCACTTTGGGAGGCTGAGGCTGTCTATGCTTCTTGACTACCCAAAATCTGCTATTGCTACATTTTTATTTCCTTTGGACCTTAGTTTGTTTGGTCTTTTTGTTTTTGGTTTTGGTTTTTGAGACAGGGTCTTGCTCTGTCACCCAGACTGCGGTACAGTGACGTGATCATGGTTCACTGCAGCCTTGACCTCCTGGGTTCAAGTGATCTTCCAACCTCAGCCTCCCAAGTAGCATGGAACTTGGGCATATGCCACCATGCCTAGGTAATTTCTAAATTTTATGTAGAGAGACAAGGTCTCCCTATGTTGCCCAGGCTGTTCTCAAACTCATGGGCTCAAGTGATCCTCCCATCTCAAGCTCCCAAAGTGGACCTTACATTTTTTTAAATCTTTGCATTGCCACTTCCTTCTACTGCTTAACAGGTAACACTCCATCTCTGAGCAGATGCTTCAAAGGGTGGCTTCCTAGTTCATTTAGAAAGACATACTAAATCTTTGATAAGGCCTTAAAAAAGCCTTTTAATCTTTTAATGTCTGATCAAACTTTAGTACCTCACCTATTTAATCAGGTGACCAAAGGGTATTGGGAGAATGTCAAAGCCATGGGCTTGAATGTACCATGGTGAGGTCTGGATTCTAGAATTTTCGTGTCTCAAATATCCTGACTCAATGGAAAACTACAATATATGCATGATTTTAAATATAGTCAGTGTTTCCGCATGTTCTCAGTGATAAGTGGGAGTTGAACAATGAGAACACATGGACATAGGGAGGGGAACATCACACACTGGGGACTGTCGGGGGGTGGGAGGCTAGGGGAGGGATGGCATTGGGAGAAATACCTAATATAGATGATGGCTTGATGGGTGCAGCAAACCACCATGGAATGTGTATATCTATGTAACAAACCTGCACGTTCTGCACATGTATCCCAGAATTTAAAGTATAATAAAAAATTGGTACCGGAACTTCAAAAAAAATTTCTCTGATGAACTGCTGATGTGTAAATCTGGTGTACTATATAAAATCTAGATACCAATCTCAAACTTATTTTTAGTTTTCCATAATAAATATGTATTTATTTTAAATTACTGGAAAAGGTAAACATTAATATAACTGCAATACAGATATAGAAAATCTATTTTAAAATGTTTAGAGTTTTGTGTGAATTATTTAACTATTTTGGGGGAGATCCAAGGATAGAACTAGCTATATACATGTTATTGATTTTAATGTTTGGAACAATGTCTTCTGGATTTGGTTAGTGGTATAACTGACAACACCATTGTTATATTTTGTATATGTATCTTATAATTTGCATTATTATCGATTACATACTTAACTCATGTTAATAGGTGATTGCCTTATAGAATAACATTTTGAAGACTGTGAGTACTCAATTAAATGAATGAACCAATAATCAATGGAGAATGGACCTCGAAAAAAACATATCTATATATAGTCGGTGTTCAATAAACATTTGGAAAACAAGTTAAATGCATGATTGGGTTCATAAAAGAATATATGTGACTTATTTCCAAAAGCCACTCCAAATTGAGTGTCAAAAAAGTGAATATTAGTGGTTAAAGCACAAATAGCAGTTTTGATTCTGAGCCCCCTTGAGTAACATCATTGGGAACCAGGTTAATTTTCTTTCTGCAATAGACACAGGAACTTCAGTGTCTCTGGGCTGTAGTCATGCTTGTATTGCCAAATGCAGGGCAATTAAAGTGAACTATAGACGTCCGCGGTGATTGAACTTCAACCCATCTTCTTACACTACAAGTATCCTAGTCACACCCTAAACCCAGTCTGGGAAAGAGGGCATGTGAGAAGGAGGCGGGGGGAAGAGGGAGAACTCTTATTAATGTGAGAGCTGATCGTGCTGTAAGTTCAGTTGATTCAGTCCCCTACCTGATGGGCCTTCCCCAGCAAACATGACTCCTCCCTGTATAATAGTTGTTACAACATCTCATTTGGAGCCAGGAAAATCTGCGTTCACATCATTACAGCCTGATTCTGGACAAGTGTCTCATCTTTCTTGAGCCCTTACTTTTCTCATCTGTAAATTGGGATTACTTGTATCACTTTGGAGGATGATGTCTAAGGGTTAAATATGCTAAGGCATAAAGAACACTGTATTAGTCAGAACTATCATATATATACATATATGTGTGTATATATATCTCTCTCTCTTTGTGTGTGTGTGTATATATATATATATATATATATAGAGAGAGAGAGAGAGAGAGAGAGAGAGAGAGAGAGAGAGATTGTGTATAGAAAGAGAGAGAGCCAGGATGAGAGAGACTGATTTAGTATAAGGAATTGAAGGAATTGGCTCCTTCAGTCATGGAGACTGACAAGTCTGAAGATCTACAGTCAGCACTACAGAGAATTAGCAGAGTTAATTCTAAAGATGTCGTTCTAGTCCAAGTCCAAAGTCTCGAGAACCAGAAGACCTGATGGTGTAGTTCTAGTCCAAAGACAGCAGAAAAAAAATTTCCAGCCAAAAGACAATTAGGCAGAAGGAATACTTCCTCACTCAGCTTTTTCATGCTATTCGGTCCTCAACTGATTGGGTGAGGCCACCCACGTGTGAGAGGGCAATCTGCTTCCCTGAGTCCACGGATTCAAATGCAACGCCCTCACAGACACGCCCAGAATCATGTTTGACCAAATATCTGAGCACCCTGTGACCAAGTCAAGTTACATAAAATCAACCAGCAAGAACACTTAGCACAGTCCCCAGACCATCCTAAAACGAATAAATAAGAACTATTGTTAGGACTCTAAATTCAGGCTTCATGTCTTTTGGGAAGACTTACTCTCCACTCCCTCCTAGGCAAGGAAGATAGCTCCTCCCAGCTCTTCTTTCCATATCAGTTATAGCGCTCTACTGTTCAGTACCCAACTAGTAAAATAGAGACCACTACAAAAAAAAAAAAGAAAAAATACAGACCACTCTGAAGCAGAATATTTAAAGCAGAGAGAATTTAATACAGAGAGCTACATGGGTGAAGGAGGAGCTGGGGGGGGCAATCAGGGTGGGGCTGTGCAAGAAAGGGAAGCTGAGCCACTCCTGGGCTGTCCCATAGGTAGGGACCTGTGCACCTAAAGTATCATAAGCCTCTGGAGGGAGCTAGAGGCACAGAGAAGACATGACCCCAGGCAGTGAGGTATAAGGAACACTCTCTCCCACAGCCTGATCTCTGACCAGTGTCCCCAGTGAAACAGCCCAGTCAGAAACCAGCTGATCTCAGATCTGAAAAGCACCTGCAACAATTTGGTCCTTATAGTTGGCAGATTACAACAGAGGCAAGGCAAGAAATAGATCTGAAGCAGACAGGAACAGAACCCCCCGTCACATTCCCCACAACTCTCATTCTCTCAGCTGCCCAACTAGACTATAAGCTGCTTTGAAAGGGAAATTCTATGTATGAAACCCTGAGTACGACCATTTCCACAAAATAGGTATTTTCTGAATGTCTATGCATTTGGCTGAAATTGTTGATGCATCTTTGAATTCTTAACATTTGTTCTTCTTCCCCTTCTTAATGCTTAGGGTGAGACTGCCAAATACAGGAGGCTCCATTCCATTTGAATTTCAGAAAATCAACAAATACTTTTTATAAGTATAAATATGTCACAAATATTGCATGGGAGTTACCTACTCCCCTCCCCCAAACAGTTCATTGTTTATCTAAAATTGAAATTTAACTAAATGTCTTGTATTTTTATTTCCTACGTCTGACAGCGCTAGCTTGGGAAAATGGAGAAGGAATGCATCCCTGGCTAATTGTGATGTCTCTACTTCACCACATGCGTGCTGTGCTGATCCGATTGTTCAGGTCTCTTTCAGTAACCAAGGGTATAAGAGGCACCAGAAGGTGTGATAATAAAGTCATTGCTGATGAAGACCGACAGGTCCTCTGACATTTTTCACAGTCTTTGAGGGATTTCAGGAAAGAGCTTCAGCTCTCTCTACGGGCTCTTCACCCTGCCTACAAGGTATGGGAAAAGCGTGGTCTGTTAGCCTCACAACAGATGGCCTAGGCACTGCACCAAACTTGCAAATGGGCCACTGATGCCAGAAAGAACTGGGTTTGATTTCTGTGGCCTTGGCTGAAAACTAAAGGACACTTACTCAGTCACAGTATTTTATATTATTCAAGTAGGTTACAAACAGAGACTAGGTAGGTTTCAAACCCTGACTCTGCAACTTAGTACCCCTGAAATCTTGGGCAAGAAGTTTACATTCTCTGTGGCCCTAGTTTTCACATCTGTAAAATTATAATAATAATAACAAATAGGCTGGGCGGGATGGTTCACGCCTGTAATCCCAACACTTTGGGAGGCCAAGGTTGGTGGATCGCTTGAACACAGGAGTTCAAGAGCAGCCTGGGAAACATGGCAAAACCCTGTCTCTGCAAAAAATAAAAAACTTAGCTGGGAGTGGTGGTGCATGCCTGTAGTTCCCACCTACTTTGGGAGCTGAGGCAGGAGAATCACTTGAGCCCAGGAGGTCAAAGCTGCAGCGAGCCATGATCACACCACTGCACTCCAGCCTGGGTGGCACAGCGAGACCCTGTCTCTAAATAGATTAATTAATTCATTAATTAAGGGAATGATGAAGATGGAATATGGTTATACATGTCAAATTAGGATATTGTACCTGTCCTGTAAAAGGGAAGGGCACTTATTATGTTTGTTCACAATTAATTGAGGCTGAAATCCATCAACTGGTGGCAGTTGAGAAGCCCTGTAGATGACCTCTAGGCTTTTCTTTATGCTGTTTCCCTCCACCACCATATGATACCCTACCGAACCCACTTCTCCTGGCTGATTTCTGTTTGTACAGTGTGTTAGTCAATTTTGTGTTGCTATAAAAAAGTTCATGAGCCTGAGTAATTTACAAAGAGGTCAATTTGGTTGATGGTTCTCCAAGCTGTACAAGAAGCATGGTGCCAGCATGTGCTTCTGGTGAGGGCTTCAGGAAGCTTCCAGTCATGGAGTAGGGCAAAGGGGAGCCTGTGTGTCATACAGTGAGAGAGGGAGCAAGAGAGAGAGGAGGAAATGCCGGCTCCTTTAAACAACGAGCTCTCAAGTGAATTAACAGAGAACTCACTCATCAGCAGGGAGAGGGCTCCACGCCATTTATGAACCAAACACCTCCCACTAGGCCCCACCTCCACCATTGGGGATCACAATTCCTTCTTTTTTTTTTTTTTTTTTTTTGAGACAGAGTCTCACTCTGTCGCCCAGGCCGGAGTGCAGGAGTGTAGTGGCGAGATCTTGGCTCACTGTAACCTCTGCCGCACAGGTTCAAGCGATTCTCATGCCTCAGCCTCCCAAGTAGCTGGGATTCCAGGTCCTGCCACCGCACCTGGCTAATTTTTGTACTTTTTATTTTTTAGTAGAGACGGGGTTTCACCATCTTGGCCAGGCTGGTCTTGAACTCCTGACCTCATGATCCATCTGCCTTGGCCTCCCAAAGTGCTGGGAATACAGGCATGAGCCACTGTGCCTGGCCAGGGATTACATTTTGACATGGGTTAGGAGAGGACAAACATCCAAACTACATTATATATCATGACCTGGTTCCAGTGCACCTCCTGCAACAATCCTTTTTTGATAGCCCTTTCTGCTGCTAGCCTGATAGGATAGCCACACCGCATGTGCGTGATAATGCTATCATGCCTCCATGCCTGCCTCCATTCCTGTTGTAAGCTCCTTGATGACAGATTGTTTTATAATTTCTCTAAACTTCAATGCCTGGGAAATTCTGTAGAATGTCATAGTATAATAACAAATGTTTGATGACTGTTTGGATGACACTGAGTGTCTCATCTATAGAGGTAATTAGAGGTCCTAAATAATAATGATACTAAAAATAAAATTAACAATCCACAACAAGCAATGTGGGGGTTTGTGTGTGCCAGACACTGTGCTCAGACTTCACATCTAATTCCCATAAACTATTCCCTGGGATTGCCACTATTAATAATAATATCCCTTTTTACAGATGAAGAAAATGAGGCATTGAAAGAGGAAGTGATATTCCTGAGCTCCCAGAGCTACAATAATGAAGACCTAATATAATAATTTGAAAAGCCACTATATCAGGGCTCAAGCGAATACATTTTCTTTTTTTCTTTTTTTCTTTTCTTTTTTTTTTTTTTTGGAATCTCAGCTCTAACAAGCAAAGGAAAATCAAAAGGGAATCTGGCCTAAAAGGCACCGAAATCCAAATGAACAGCTCAGAACAACTCTTCCTTGCTGAGGGTAAAGAATGCCATCAATGCCCACATTGAAGATGTCTGCAGTCCAGGTTTGGAGGATGTAGCAGATTGCCTTTCTGTGTGTATTCATCTAATCAGAAACTGAGTAAAAGATGAGTTCACTGGATCCTGCTACCTTCTTATTCTCCTTGAAAACACCTACATTTGTTTTTTATTCCATGTGTGAGAGTGCCTTAGGGCTTCTCTATATATCTTCCAATTTTCAAAAGAAATGCTTCCTTGTAAGTAAGTGCTTATCTATTAAAAATTTTACTCTCTCTTCTTTCACCTTGATTCCTTAGTTTCTTTCAAACGGTTTGTGGAGCTCAAAACTCTCAGAAGAAACCAATACTCTACCTTGCTGTCTCACTGGAATTGCATTACAGGTAAATCAAACTGTTCCTATAAGTAGCCTCTCTACTTTTGCTTGTAACTTACCATATTTAAAAAATAATAAACCTCTGTCCTTCCTAAAGTTTTTCCAAATTATTGGTGATGTGAGCTACAGCCAACTTAAATGATGCTATATACAGCATCTCCAAGCAAATACTCAGTGTGTGTGCATACAAGGGAAATGACACATGTGCACACAAAACACACACACACTTTACTCTTTTTTAATCCCTTTATTACTATTTTCTGGTAGGAAGCATGGCATCTCAAAGTGTCTACTGTTATTAACATATCTGTGTTGAAAGCCAAAATGTCCCCCCGTTTCATGACATGGATTTTAATGCCTGATTTTCTCAAAGAAAAAAGCACAGCTTAGACATACAATATGGTAGATCTTTTTCGTGAAATCAACTGGTGGATTCTCCAACTCCATAGGGAAATAAACATGCTCCATGGCCAAAAAGGGGAAAAGGAAGTTCAACATTTTTAACTTGCTGAGTCTGCAGAACACTTTCTAGTCTCTTTTTTTTCTTGGAGTTTTCTTTGTCACTGACTTTGGTTTATAAGTAACACAGTACATTCATTACTGCTAATTGATTAAAATGAACACAGTATTCAGAATTTAAACTTTCATGGTTTTGAATGCTTCTGGTCTCCAAAGTGTTGTTTCTTTTCTGCTTAAGAGATGCCTCTATGTGCTCTGATCTGTGCTGGAATAGCTAAATACCGTCTGCTTTGGTCGTGGAAGCAGACGGTGTGTCATTACCTTGCTATAGAGCAGAGTTTCTCAGTCTTGGTACTGTCAACATTTGGGACTGGATAATTATTTGTTATGAGGGCTTTCCTGTGTATGCAAGATGTTTACCAGTATCCCTGGCCTCTACCCACCAGGTCCCAACAGCACTTCCCCTCAGCTATGACAACCAAAGATGCCTCCAGATATTATCACCAAGTGTCTTCTGGGTGTGTGACTGGTGGTACAAAATTGCTCCCAGTTGAGAATCACTGCTGTGCAGAAAAAAAATATAAACTAACCAATATTTGATGAGCACCTGTATGTACCAAGCACTTTACCTACATTTTCTAATTCTACTACTCCCAGTAGAATTTCTAATTTTACTATTCTGCATTCTAAGATAGGCAGTAATATATCCTTGCAATCCAGATGGAGAAACTCCTATTCAGAAAAATGCAATAATACACCTTCTATGGGTTCACCATTCAAAACCAGTAGGAAAGGCTGAGTCTGACTCTAAACCACCTCATTACAGCTGCCCACCACCCCAATGATTCTAAACCCTTTTATTCCTGCCAGGACATACTTAGCGAGAGAAAGTCACATAATCACCAAAAAAACGTTGTTGTAATTCTATCCCTTTCTCTCTTGGTCAAGAGAGTGGGTATCTGAGACTTCTTGAACTGTTAAAAAAATTTAAAGCTATGACTATAACAATATCACCTTCAAACAAATTTACAAGAACAAAACAACCCCCAAAAAAGTGGGTGAAGGATGTGAACAGATAATTCTCAAAAGAAGACATTTATGCGGCCAACAAACAAATGAAAAAAAAACTCATCATTACTGGTTATTGGAGAAATGCAAATCAAAACCTTCAAATATATAAAGTAAATTAAACCTAAATTAAATTTTAATAATTTTTAGTTCAGAGAGGGTAAGTATCCCATCTTAATCATTTTTTCCAGAGTTCTTGCTGATGAAAGATCCATCTTTAGTACTGAACAAAATGGAAATCAATACAGGAAAACTGTCATTGAGAGGTTTCCTAGAACACTCTTTTGAAGGACGCTGTGAAAATCTGACATAATGGCTTCCTACTTTCTACTCACTACAAACGGAATACTTTTTCAATCTAAGCAATTGACAGTGTATTCAACAGAACTCTAGATTAATCCCTGGGATATCAATCAGTGTTTAAAAAAAAAACTTAAGAGACAAGGCAGTTGAGGAGGAGGGAGCGCTTGAGGGGGACTGACTGGCCTGGCGTGCACTCCGCACCTCGGGGACGTTATTGCGCGTGGAACGGCTGCTTTTGGAAGACTATTGCCCAGAAGAAAAGATGTTTGGTTTTCACAAGCCAAAGATGTACCGAAGTATAGAGGGCTGCTGTATTTGCAGAGCTAAGTCCTCCAGTTCTCGATTCACTGACAGTAAACGCTATGAAAAGGACTTCCAGAGCTGTTTTGGATTGCATGAGACTCGTTCAGGAGACATCTGCAATGCCTGTGTCCTGCTTGTGAAAAGATGGAAGAAGTTGCCAGCAGGATCAAAAAAAAACTGGAATCATGTGGTAGATGCAAGGGCTGGACCCAGTCTAAAGACTACATTGAAACCAAAGAAAGTGAAAACTCTATCTGGGAACAGGATAAAAAGCAACCAGATCAGTAAACTGCAGAAGGAATTTAAACGTCATAATTCTGATGCTCACAGTACCACCTCAAGTGCCTCCCCAGCTCAATCTCCTTGTTACAGTAACCAGTCAGATGACGGCTCAGATACAGAGATGGCTTCTGGTTCTAACAGAACACCAGTTTTTTCCTTTTTAGATCTCACATACTGGAAAAGACAGAAGATATGTTGTGGGATCATCTATAAAGGCCGTTTTGGGGAAGTCCTCATTGACACACATCTCTTCAAGCCTTGCTGCAGCAACAAGAAAGCAGCTGCGAGAAGCCAGAGGAGCAGGGACAGAGCCCCTGCCCATTCCACTAGGAGTGGTGACTGAGGTTTTTATGTAGAAGGGGAAAAAAAAAAAACATCTAAATTTTTGGACAAGACCACAAAGCAACAAAACTGACCCTCTGTTTTTTTTTTTGGAGATGGAGTTTTGGGTCTTGTTGCTAGGCTGGAGTGCAGTGGCGTCATCTTGGCTCATGCAACTTCACACCTCCCAGGTTCAAGTGATTCTCCTGCTCAGCCTCCCAAGTAACTGGGTTTATAGGTGGCCACTACCAGACCCAGCTATTTTTTAGTTTTTGATAGAGATGGGGTTTCACCACCGTTGCCAGGCTGGTCTCAAATGACCCTCTATTTTTAACTTGGATATCTGCTATTCTGCCAAAAAGGACAATTTCTAGAGTAGTTTTGAATGGGTTGATTTACCCCCAGTCCCCACAAACTCTGAAGCCAGTGTCTAGCTACTAAAAAAAGAGGTGTATACATAGTATTTAAGATGCTGAGTTATTTCATAGGAAAGCTGAATGCTGCTGTAAGTGCTCTTTAAGTCTTTTTTTTTTTTAATTCCCCTTCTAATGAATGAAACTAGGGGAATTTCAGGGGACCGAGATGGGATTGTTGTATGATAAACTGTATGTTAGTTTTTAGTCTTTCTGTATTGAGAAGCAGTGGTTGGGGCATTTTAAGATGGCCTGGCTACTCTTGTTTTCCCTCACGATAATAAATTTTCATAACTCTAGTACATGGATTGGCCCCAGAGGTAGTTGTTTGATATTCTGGAAATATTAAGGTCTGCAAGCTTCTGATGATTCAAACCCTGTTACTACTGATGATTAAGCAGGACAGGACTGAGCTTTTCTGTGCAAATACCTTGGAGGAGAAAGTAATTTCTAAATGTACAGAGAGGTAACTTGACTACATATGTTGCAATCCTGTGCCTCCCTTCATATTTAATATCTTGATAAAAGATTTTAATTTATGTAAAACTTCTAAAGCAGAACTCTAAAGCTCCTCTTTGGGAAATGAGCAAGTCTTTAGGACAGGCGAGACCCTGTATGAATACTACCAAAGCATTACCGCATGGTAGAGAGCACACTCTATTAAAAATGTTAAGCTATCTGAAAAAATAAAATGTGCAAGTCTTCAGGAGGCACAAAACAAAGGTTAATGCTTCTTGGGCACATTTCTTAGAGGGCTTGCTGAGTGTGTAAATATTAAATTGACTTTGTTGTGTTACATGACTTGATGACATTGAAAATCTGCACAATTCAGTTTCAGCTCTTGATTACTTCCGTTGACCTTTGTGAAGGTTTTTATACTGTGTTGATGTTGTTTGACTTGTTTTAGGGCCTATTTTTTATTTTCTTTCACTTCTGTATTAAAAGTAAAATTTACTAGAAGACAAAGAGGTTTGTGTTCATGTTTAAATGGTTTTGGTTTGGCTTCTTTTAGTCAGGCTTTCTGAATATTGAGATATCCTGAAACTTAGCGCACTCTTCAATTCCTAAGATCCCCATGAAAAAGCCGCTCACTGGAACCAAAAACCACAGTGTGCTCTTACTGCCTCTTTTCTGAATAGTCAGACAAAGCATGCCAGTTCAGTCATTTTCAGAAATGAGGGGAGAAGCATTTGCCTGCCTTGTCATAACAAGACTCAGGTTATTTTTTAACTGCATTTTAAAAATTGGGGTAGTATAATAATAACAAGTAACAAGGAGTAAGCCACCTTTTATAGGCACCCTGTAGTTTTATAGTTCTTAATCTAAACATTTTATAATTCCTTCTTTTGGAAAAAACCTACATGCTACAAGCCACCATATGCACAGACTATACAGTGAGTTGAGTCGGCTCTCCCACAGTCTTTGAGGCGAATTACAAAAGTCCAGCCATTATCATCCTCCTGAGTTATTTTGAAATGATTTTTTTTGTACATTTTGGCTGCAGTATTGGTGGTAGAATATACTATAATATGGATCATCTCTACTTCTGTATTTATTTATTTATTACTAGACCTCAACCACAGTCTTCTTTTTCCCCTTCCACCTCTCTTTGCCTGTAGGATGTACTGTATGTAGTCATGCACTTTGTATTAATATATTAGAAATCTACAGATCTGTTTTGTACTTTCTATACTGTTGGATACTTATAATCAAAACTTTTACTAGGGTATTGAATAAATCTAGTCTTATTAGAAAATTAAAAAAAAAACTTAAATGAGTGTTTTCGTATAAGGGTTGAAAACAGCAAAGACAAACATAGTTCTTCTTCTTGTGTTGAATATATATTTAAGAGGAATAATTACTGTTCCATGTGTCTCAAACTTATTTGACCATGAATTCCCCTGCCCATACTCTGAAAAGTTTGTGCCTCAAGGAACACATTTTGGGAAAGATTGAATTGTGTGTTCTCTTCCAAAGAGTTTATGATTTGCTCTGAATAAAGTCCTCTAGAGCTCGTTGCCCCTAATTTTTTCAGCTCTTTTCTAAACTTACTTCATTTCATCAAATATTTTAAATGATAGACCATGAATCACTTTTGGCCTATCCATAATCTTTGAAACCTTTGAAAAGTCAGATATAAAACACAGTTTATTCTTTTCAGACAAACAGGCAACACAATGCTCAAACTCCAATACCAAGCAGGAAGGTTTACTGTCAAATTTTCCATTTTTGGTTGACAGTTTCTCCAGCAGAAACCCTACCCCCATCTACCCACAAGATATGGGAAGATTCAGTATTAGTCAAAGCAAGTCCTTGGTCAGAGCAGATAAGCTATCAAATATATCTTGCCAAGTGAAAAGATATGAGTACTTATTTTTTAACTCATTCAAATGATTTAATACCCGTTGCTACTTACATTCTGTCTTCATTGATATGAATGATAAGGGCATAGGAAGGCATGAATATAGAATTTAGAGCTCAAGGCAGACCAGACTTTCTATCTGAAAAGAGGATAATCACATTTTAGCTGCCCAAGTTTTCAGTCTTAGCCAGCACGAACAAGAACCACACAATGAATCAGCAAAACTTATCCTCTATGAACACAGAGCTTCACATTTAGAGAGGATGTGCTTTGTGGTGAGCCCCAGGACACTTACCCTGCCCAGTGGATTTCTCCTCCCTGGTTGAGGCAGAGTGTAGAAGATGATAGCTGTCATCATGCAATTCCAGGAAAAGACTCTTCTAATACTGATGCTAATAGAAACTCAGTTTTGTTTGCCTAGATCTACACATTTTTTTATTTCATCTTACAACTATGGCTGGCTGGATGTTTGCCCAATTTTGGAAGGATTGTCTGCTTGGAATATGAACCATATGGCATGACCAGAGCTTATTTAATGAATTATTTTCCTGAGCAAATTATTACTTGAATTATTATTTGATCTAGTCATAGTATAACTACTGGTACCACCACCAATGCTACTACTACAGAAAAAAAAAAATAAACATCAGTTGATTTTTTTTAAAGTCAACTGTGTTAACTACATGCATTTGCTCTTTAATCCTCCCACGGCTATGATTTAATATGTTGATTTTACTATGCAGATGGTAAAACTGAGACATAGAGCAGTTAAGTACTGTCTAACGTTAAATAGCCATTAAGTGGCTGAGATAGGGTTTGAAACCATGTAGCGTAATTTCAGAACCCATCCTCTTAGCTGCTACTTGATTTTAATAATATGCAGTTTAATGCTGTTCATAAATTTAGTGGCCAGGGTAGGATGGAGTAGAATGGCTTCGTATTTTTAATGAGCAAACTTGTGAAAAGTAAAAGAAATAAAAGTCTATTTACAAGAAAAGTAAAGAACACACATCAATACATGGAGAGAAAGAGACAGAGAGAAGTGATTTAACCAGTAAAATCTAAGTTGATTTTAAAATAAAGGTTAAGAATGAGTGGGAATTATGAGCACATTTAGAAGTGGTGGTGCTCAGTTCTAGACACTACTTGGCATTTACAATTTTGGGCAAGTCACTTCCATCTTCTGGCTGCTTACTAGCAATAATAATAATAATAAATTCTTATTTATTGTATTATTATAATTTATTGCAATAATAAATTACTTGTTCTATAATATGTTCTAATTGCTTCCGACAATGTTTTTGGATTTCTACTCCTAGAGACAGACTGTGGGAACAATTTTATCATTCAGTTGTAACTGTATTGCAGTTCCAAAATTCAGTTTAAAAACATTTCATATACCTAATGTGGAAATATCAACTTCCATTGAAATTTTAAATACTCCGAATTTTGTCAACTCTCAATTCAGCTCTTCATCTATCAGACATTCTCTACCACGTATCTTCAAATCTTCTTCCCTTGTTGCTTTTTCTCACCAACAATTAAGCAAGTCTCGCTTGCTCATCTATCAATCCTCTTCCTTGACTCTGAGTCTTCCTTAATCACCCATATTGTACCTCCCCTCTCAGAGGAATTATCTGTACCCATTGCCTTCATGTCCAAACCTCTCTTTTATTCCTAAAACTTCCATGATCATGGATTTGACCATTCCAGTAAAGCCACATTTTCCAAAGGTCACCAATGGCTTTCTAATTGATATGTCCAACCGAGTTTTTACCATTCCCACTCTCCTCATTCTTCTTATACTAGGAGACTATTTTTCCTGTTTTCCATAGGGTCTTCTACTACACCATCTCCAAGTTACTGGCAGTTCTAGGAATATGCATGTTGCACATTTCCTATGCAAGTCCTCTGAAATCTATATCCCAACCCAAATCTCTACTGAACACATCATACCGTACTTGAGTATCAGTTATTTGCTGCATATGTGCAAACAAATATTCGACCTTTTTCATTATGTTTTCATTTGATTTCTGGCAGTTCCATCCCTCTGGTGAACAACCAGAAATCTGATAGTCCCCCTTCCCACCTGGCTATACTTTCCCACACCTCAATCACTAAGTCTTGATGATTTTATTTTCAACACATTCTCAAAGCTTGATCTTCCTTACCATCGTAATTTCCATTAGTTCAATTGCCTTAGTTCAAGTAGTCATCATTTTTCTCCTAGATCACAAACTGTTGTGTTCACCTCCAGGCCAGCTCTGCTTCCTCCTCATCAGGGCTTCTAGAATCACCTATAAGTCCGGAGCATCACAGAGCAGGCTAGAACCTGAAGGGTTTTTATGACATGTTACAAGCTTTATTCAAATGGTGATGAAAAACTATGGAAAGTTTCCAGGCACGTACGGCATAGGATCACACTTGTTTTTATTCTTGCCACTTTCCTCTTCAGAACTTATGCTTGAGCAAAAGAAAATTCAAAATGATTTTGATTTACTAAAACTCTATATGGCTGTGCCGGGTTTTGTTGTTGTTGTTGTTGTTGTTGATGTTGTTACTGTTTGAGACAGGGTCTCACTCCATCACCCAGGCTGGAGTGCATTGACACAATCTTGGCTCACTGCAACCTTGACCTCCCAGACTTAAGTGATTCTCCTGCCTCAGCCTCCCGAGTAGCAAGGACCAGAGGTGCACACCACCGTGCCTGGCATTTTTTTTTTTTTTTGGAGAGACAAGGTCTCCCTATGTTGTCCAGGCTGGTTCTGAACTCCTAGCCCAAGCGATTCACTCACATCAGCCTCCCAAAGTGCTGGGATTACAGGCGTGAGCCACAATGCCCAGCAGGTTGTCCTAATTTTTTCCCTCTAATTTCACTCTTCTTCTTTCTCTTGCTTCAGAAGAACAGGATTCTCACACCCATTGGCTTTGTGTTGGCTTCAGCTTATAGGAAACTCTAGAAGATCAGAGGGTTAGAAGAAGGATAAGTCAGGGTATTTGTTCCCTGGCTTCTTTCCTACCAGGCCATGACTTGGCAATGGCTATTGTTTCTCTGATGAAGGGCATGTTCTTCTTCAGGGCCATGGCTACAGGTCTTACTCAGTGTAGGTAATTGTTCCTTCACCTTGCCCCTTCAAGCCTAAGGGTGGTAACAGCTCCTAGCTTTTCCCTTGCTGATTTTCCTTGACCCTGCATTTAGGTTCATGAATGGTCTCTTTGTTAAAGTCTCCTTGATCATCCCTATGGTGTGGGCTACCTGCTGAGACTCTGACCTATATAATGCCTTTGACCAAAACATGTTTCCCACTTTCTAATTCCCGTTTTTCTTTCTATGGCTGGCTCATATACATCCTTTGAGACTCACCTGAACCTGAAAATCCAGAAAAGGTTATCTGGAAGGAAAAATGTTTGAAATATGTGCCAAATGACTTCTTATATCTTTACAATTGCACTTACCAGTCATTATTTTAATGATCTATTTCCTCTATTGGAAGGAGAAGTTCTTTAAATTGAAGTTACAAATAGGTGAAATTTGTTTTGTATATTGTTTCGAACACAGTCTTATACATAGAAAGTTAAAGTGAAATAAATAAATGAGTTACTGAAAAATGTTTTGATCAAATTCCCGTTATATAATACTTTCTGCAGTTTTGTCTCAGACTTCATTAATTGCACATCTCTAGGATACCCTGTGTGATAACAGGCATTCGTCTTTAAAACTGAAACTATCACAGAAACATTAAAGGGATATTAATCATTTATATATTGGTATAAATTAACTTAATAAAAATCTATCTGTTAAATATTAACTGATAATGATAGAATAATAAATTTGATTGGAATAAGGAAATAATTATTTGGAGCCATTAAGTACTTTGAAGTTTAGGTAGAGCACAGTGGGGTGTTTTAGTGATGATCCAACAGTTAAAAATGAACCTGTATTTCTGAGCATTGGAATAGAGGATCAGAAGAAATTGAGCAAGGAGACTGAACTTGGAGAAATCTGATGGCTAATTAAACTTCTGTTACAAAATATTGCCTGGAATTGATGTAGAAAAAAATAGAAAACTTACTTTTTCTCCTCCTTCTCAGCTTGGACTTTTATTTTTATTTTTATTTTTTTGCCTTTTTGCTTTATTTGCTGGTAGTTAATAAAGCATAAAGTCTTTGTTCTTCCTATTATAAACACAGTTTTAAGAACCCAATTCATTTACAAATTATAAATTGGACTGCCAGTAGTTTTTCCTGTTAGAGGAGGACAGATGGGAAGTAGACAAGCCTCCCGTCCACCCCTCAAATAGTCAGGTTTCTTTTTTTAACCTAAATGTAGCTTTGTCTAGTGCATGGTTCCTCTTTTGTCCTGGGTAGTGTAACCATCCAATGGATTCTTCCTGCCTTTTGCACAAACAAAATCAATCCACTGAGATCTCAGCATTGCAGTACAGAAAGAGTTTAATTGACACAAGACTGGCCCATGCAAGAGAACTGGAGTTATTACTCAAATCAGTCTCCCTGGAGGCTTAAAAGTTAGGCTTTTTATGGACAATCTGATGGGCAGGGAGCTAGGTAATGGGTACTGCTGATTGGTTGGAGATGAAATCATAGGGGTGTGGGAAACAGTCCTCGTGCACTGAGTCTGCCTCTGGGTGGGGCTATAGGGGCAGCTGAGTCACAAGTCTGGATGGGGTCAGTCTAAAATATATCTCAAAAAAAGCAATCTTAGCTTCCACAATAGTGACGCTATCCATAGGAGAAATGAGGGAAGTCTCCAATCTTGTGACCCCTGGCCACATGATTCCTGGGCAGTAATGGGTTATAGAAACTATTGCCTTCATACTTAGCAGAATTTAGGCCTCTCTCATAATCCTATTCCTGTGGCCTTTCGTTTAGTCCTATAAAGGCAGTTTTCAGTCCCTGACCAAGGAGGGGGGTTAGTTTTAGGGAGGGACTATTATTGTCCTTGCTTTTAAGTAAAACTACAAACTAAATTTTACCTAAAGTTACTTGGCTTACGCCCAGGAATGACCAAGGGCAGCTTGGAGATCAGAAACAAGATGGAGTCAGTTATCTCATATTTCTCTTACTGTCATAATTTTGCAAAGGAGGTTTCAGTAAGTGAGATGTAACCTACCAACTCAGTCTAACATATATTAATCCAGTACATGACACAGGAAGTAATGCAGATACAGAGAGAGCTGCCCACATCTACATGCCGTTTAGTCATCTTCTTTTGATGTCTAATGCCTAGATCATAGTATATACTTGATAAAGTTTGTGTGCCTGATTGACATCACTAGAGGAAGAAGTAAGATAAAAACAGAAAATGTCTAAAGTACCCAGAGTCAACTGAAAGATATTCAAAAGAGGCAACCTACTTGTTAAAGAAACAAATATTCCCACCATCCTTAGGCTCCAAAGCTGCACTTAGTCAAGGACACAGGAAATTGTGTCCAGAGTTGGGATGCAAACCAGGATTGTATTATTTCCCAGCCTTAGGTAACAACATTGCACTGTATAAGCCGTTTTGTAAAACTTCTGTGTAACCTTTCTACTTTGTCATGAAATAGCGTGAGTGCACTTTATAAAATGGATCTTTTCTTCTCATTGAGGCTTTGGAATCCACAGATATGCTATTTAATAAAGAACTTAACAATTCAAATCAGTTGACCTTGTATTATTGTGACATTTGAGTTTGGTCACAGAAATCTCTGAAAATTTCATCAATTAAAAGCATTTCTTTTTTGGAGGGGTGGTAAGGGGTAAAGGGAATGGCAAGACTGTTGCCTACTACTATATAAAGGAGAGTTATGCCTTCTAATAGAACCACCAAAACAGTTTTTAGAAAAGATAGCATGTTTTTTTCCCTGCTGTGCCGACATTTTGAACTTGCTGAGGAGCCCAACTGTTTAGCCTATGTGGAGGCTGAAATATCAGCAGCTCCAAATGACAATGAAAGCCCAATTGGGACAGGCGTTAAAATGGAAACCACTTGAAGCAAGTGCAAAGGGAAATCAATCAGCGTTGTTATTTTTTGCTTCTCCTGGAGAGCTAGCAAGGCCATGCAGGAAGATGGTGGCAAAATTTGCCTTTGAAAACTGCACTATAATTATGTGTCTAATAGCACAGTGCAACTCCCATTCAAGGAAAAGGCAACATCACCTCTGAGTGTCAGGTCCTGCATTTCATGAAGCCTATTAATCACTATAATGGCTAGAATACCACTGTGCATCTGTTTAATCTAATCCTTTAGCTTTTCCATGGCACTTTCACAGACATTATATCACGGAGAGGCAGTATGGCGGGGCAGGAGAAGCATAAGACCCTGTGTGGCAGGCCTTGATTTTAATTTCACTTCTGCCATGTAAGCCCAGCTAACCCTAAACAGATTGCCCGACGTCTCTGGCTCCTTGGCTGGAAAATGAGGATAATAATACGGATCTTAATGGGTTGTAGTGAAGGTTATAGGTAATGTTTATAAGGTACCTGTAACATAGTAGATCCTCAGTAACGAATGACCATTGGTATCACTATTGTGGGGCCTTAGACCCTCGGTTCTCTAAGAAATCACTGACATGAGCAGACTGATTAATAGGAGAAAACGTGAACTTATTTAACATGTATACACCACAGCCTTCAGAATGAAGACCCAACTTCCCAATGAGTTACAGAAACTTACATATCGTCTTGAGGCTGTAGAAAGAAGGGGAGCTTGGATCCCAGTAAAACGAGTTATGGGAGTAGGAGAAAAAAATTCTATTGATGGGTAATAAATAATTACTGGGGAGAATGATTGGAGCAGGAAACTTGGAAACAGCTCTGTTTGGAATTTAAATGATCTTCGGAGACTGTCATTACATTCATTAAAAAATCTGCTCAGGTGTGGTCACATCTTGGTGTTCTTTTCCACAATAAATAAGGAAATAACAGGGAGAGGAAGAAAAAACAATTATTCTCCTTGGTGAGGCTGGATCTTAGGCAGATGAAGGAACTTCAATCTCTTTGGAAGAGACAGCAGGTGGCAGGGGGAAGATTAGAGAGACCTTGAGGTTTCTTCAACTCAACATGTCACGATGCCATATTTTGGAGTATCAATTTCTGAGCCCCTACACACTAGTATCATCAGAACTTCAAAGCTAACTCTAAAGTTAAACAGAGCATATATAAAACACTCAAGAAGAAATAGGAGGAAACTGGATTCAATCAGTTAACAGTACTTGCTTAAGATAACACAGCCAGCTAGTAAAAGTATCAGATTTCCATGTCCTTATCTTGAGTTCTTAGAAAACCAATATGTTAAATACCCTTTTCCACTGGGAGAATACTGACAATAAGAATAGTTGTTAAAAGAGAATGAGGACTTAGAAAGCTTTCATCCATCTTTTACTTTTTTAAATATGTATTTTGTAAGTAATTAGGGTAAACAAGCATACTACATATTCCAAATTACGTCCAATTTTCATGAATTAGCATACACACATATCTATCCCAATGATGGCTTTAGAAAAATACATTTTCTATACTTGCACAAATCATCCTGACCCAAAACAAAATTGGGGGAAGGGTATGTTGAGTTTAAGCCCTTTGATTCCTCTGAGAACAATTTTATTTGCCTAAAATAATTATATTAAAACAGATTTATATTCCAGCACTGTGGGAGGCCGAGGCGGGTGGATCACTTGAGCCCAAGAGTTTGAGACCAGCCTGGGCAACATGGCAAAATTCCATCTCTCCAAAACATACAAAAAAAATAGCTGGTGAGGTGACGGGCACCTATAGTCCATAGTCCCAGCTACTTGGGAGGCGGAGGTAGGAGGATCGTTTGAGCCCAGGAGGTGGAGGTCGCAGTGAGCCTGGGCGAAAGAATGAGACCCTGTCGCAAACAAACAAAATTACACTCTTTGCTAGCCACAGTCGTTTCACTCAAATTAAGCCATACAGTATGTTCTAGAAATACACAAAACCCGAAGAAGCCAAATGCTATACATTGTATTTTCCTTCAGTTATATAGAATTTTTTTGTCCCTAATGATAGCAGTAAATTGCATAACTGAAATTGCAAACGTAGGCAACAGAGTGGGGTGAGGGGCTGGGAGGAAGCTACTGAGGATCTTGTTAAATTATTGATTTAGGTAGTCCACAGATGGCAAATCATTATTTCGTTACCTGATGGATCTGCAGGTCTTGTACAACAAAAGATCTTTTAAGCAGCAGGATTGATGCTTTAAGTTGGGAAACAGTATATCAATAAAGGTCAGTGTGACAATATGATTTATTCAAATACGATGCTACTGCAACCAGTCCATTTTTACATCCCAGAATAAATGGCAGGTATTTTTTATTCGTATTTAGGTTCCTCACTGAAATGTTTGAAATGTTTTATTATTTATTGTTTGAAATGTTTTATTATTTATTGTTGCCTTTTAGAAATGAAAGGAACCAATTTCTTTGCCTTTCATGTTCATTTCTAACTGGTAAGAGAAGGTAGGGACCTAGAGCAAAAATCAATTGGTTAATAAAAGAGTTAATTGACTAAGTGCTTGTTCTGATGGGTCAAAAGCACAGACAGTGCACAACAAATGTAAGGATGCTTAATTAAAATGGGGCTGGCTGAACTTAATGAAATTCTGCCATGTAGATAGAAATTAATACTGGAAAGACATCTGCATTTAGTATCATATTACACAATGGAAGCAAATTAAAAGTAGCCCAAGTAGGCCTTTGTCTTAATGTACTCCACATAAGGGCACTTGTGGCTGGCTCAGGAGTTATAAGAAATTCTAAAAATTACTGTTTTTCAACATACAAGAACCCATTAGTTGTGTATTTCAGGTTCCAATACGGGATGTGAAGTATAAGCTATGACAAATTAGCTAAGACTATTTTAATTTTTTTATTTGTCATAGTTTAACATTTATTTAGCTTAATTATAAGTTTCTGATGATAGGGCATTGTCTTATGCCCAACATACAGTTGTTCTTTTTTTTTTTTTTNT
>NW_016806937.1:3445179-3532814 GCF_001698545.2 Rhinopithecus bieti | reverse complement strand
AAAAAAAAAAAAAAAAAAAAAATTCCCTTGTTATTCCTGTAATATCTGTAGTAATACTTGTAATGTCTGTAGTGCTTTAACTTCTCTGATTTATTGACACTGGTAATTTTGAGTGTTCTCTCTTTTTTTCCTGATCAGTCTGGCTAGAAGTTTGTTTATTTCATTAATCATCTTAAAATACCAGCTTATAGTAGTAGTCTTGATTTCCATTATTGTTCCTTCTACTTTCTTTGTTGACGTCTAGTCTAATTTTTTTTTTTTTTTCTTTTTCTTTTTCTTTTTTTTGAGACAGAGTCTCGCCCTGTCTCCCAGGCTGGAGTGCAGTGGCATGATCTCGGCTCACTGCAGCCTCCACCTCCCAGGTTCACGCCATTCTCCTGCCTCAGCCTCCGGAGTAGCTGGGACTACAGGCACCCGCCGCCATGCCTGGCTAAATTTTGTTTTTTGTTTTGTTTTTTGGGTTTTTTTTTTTTTTTTTTTTTTTTTGTATTTTTAGTAGAGACAGGGTTTCACCATGTTAGCCAGGACAGTCTTGATCTCCTGACCTCATGATCCGCCTGTCTCAGCCTCCCAAAGTACTGGGATTACACGCGTGAGCCACCACGCCAGGCTACCTTGGGTTTTATTTGCTCTTCTTTTACTAGTTTCTTAAAGTGACTTGGTCAGTCCTTGTTTTCCTTTTCCTTTGTAGGCATTTGGTCCTATAAAAACTTCCTCACCAGGCCGGGCATGGTGGTTCACGCTTGTAATGCCAGCACTTTGGGAGGCTGAGGTGGGCGGATCACCTGAGGTCGGGAGTTCAAGACCAACCTGACCAACAGGGAGAAACCCTATAAAAATACAAAATCAGTCGGGCGTGGTGGCGCATGCCTGTAATCCCAGCTACTCAGGAGGCTGAGGCAGGAGAATCGCTTGAATCCAGGAGGCGGAGGTTGCAGTGAGCCGAGATCATGCCATTGCACTCCAGCCTGGGCAACAAGAAACACCATCTCAAAAAAATAAATAAATAAAAATAAAATTCTCTCAACATACTTTAGCTTCTTCTTACAAATATTGACGTTGTAGTTTCATATTCCTTCTGTTCAAAATACTTTCTGATTTCATCTTTTATTCTTCTTTGGCCCATGTGTTTAGAAGGCTGTTTTTTAGTTTCCAAATGTTGGAAGATTTTTATAACATTTTAAATTTACTTTTTCTTAACTTCCTATACTATACCAATGTGTAGATAACATTCTGTTATTGATTTCAAATTATTTTCACTGCAATCAAAGACCATACTTTCTGACTTAATGTTATCTAATCTTTTTGAACTTTGTTCAACGGAGTAAAATACAATCAATCCTGGTCAATGTTCCATGTACACTTAAAAAGGAATGTATAGCCGGGCGCGGTGGCTCTAGCCTGTAATCCCAGCACTTTGGGAGGCCCAGATGGGTGGATCACGAGGTCAGGAGATCGAGACCATCCTGGCTAACACGGTGAAACCCCGTCTCTACTAAAAAATACAAAAAACTAGCCGGGCGACGTGGCGGGCGCCTGTAGTCCCAGCTACTCCGGAGGCTGAGGCAGGAGAATGGCGTGAACCTGGGAGGCAGAGCTTGCGGTGAGCTGAGATCCGGCCACTGCACTCCAGCCTGGGTGATAGCGAGACTCAGTCTCAAAAAAAAAAAAAAAAAAAAGGGAATGTATATTCTGATATCCTTGGGAAGAGTGGCTTATAATTGTTAATTAGGTTATATTGGTAGATAGTGTTGTTTAATGCTTCTGAATGATGACCGATTTTCTGTCTACTTAATCAATTTTCGAAACAAGCATATTAAAATCTCCAACCACAGTTGTGAGCATGCTTATTTCTCCTTGCAGTTCTATTAGATTTGCTTTGTGTATTTTGAAGCTCTCTTATAAGGTGCATAAATATGCTTTCTTCTTGATAAACTGACCTTATCATTATGAAATGATCCTCTTTATTCTTGATAATTATCTTTGCTCTGAAACATACTTCTTTAATATTAATAAAACCATTCCAGTTTTCTTTTGCTTAGTGTTAACATGACATGTCTTTCTATACTTTTACTTTAAATCTATTTGTCTTTTTATATGTAATGTGGGTTTCTTCCAGGCAACATATAGTAGCTACTAGTCTTTTTTTAACCAATCTGATAATCACTTCATTTTATTGGGAGGGGACACTGTTCTTTTTTAATTGTTCTTTAAAAAAAAGGTAGATAGTATTGTTTAATGCTTCGAAATTTTTGTTGATTTAAAAGAGGGTCTCACTCTGATACCCAGGCTGGAATGCAGTGGTGCAATCACAGCCCACAGCGTCCTCAGACTCCTGGGTTCAAGCTATCCTCCCACCTCAGCCTCCCAAGTAGTTGGGACTACAGGCACACATCATCATGCCTGGCTTTTTTTTTTTTTTTTTTTTTTTTTTTTTTTTTTTTTTTTTTTTTTTTTGAGAGGCAAGGTCTCACTATGTTGCCCAGTCTGCTGGAGGGGATACTGTTCATATCATTTATGTTTACTGTGGTTATTAGCATCATCTGCTTTACATCTACCATCTGGCCTTTTGTTTTCTATTTTTCCCATTTTTGTTCCCTTTTTTCTCTTTTTCTGCCTTATTTTGTATCAAGTTTTCCTTATGATTCTCTTTTACCTCCTTTGTTGATTTGTTAGCTATAACTTTTTTGTGTGTATTTTAGTGGTTAGTGTTTATAGTATCTTTAACTTACCACAGCTTACCTTCAAGTGATTTTATACGACTTCATGAATAACATAAAAACTTGACAATATCCTTTAATTTATCCCCTCGAGGCTTTTGTGTTTTTATTGTCATACATCTATGTATGTCATAAACTTCATAATACATTATCATTTTGCTTTAAAGACAAGTTGATTGAATTATCTTCCAAGTCAATTTAGGTGATAATAATTTTTATATTTACCCACTTAGTTACCATTTTTACTTGAAAGACTTCCTGTAATATTTCTTATAAAGCAGATACACTGGTGGCAAAATCTTCCAGGTTTCTTGTGTTCAGAAGACTTTATTTCACCTTTGCTTCTGAAAGATGCTTTGGCTAGGTAAGAATGCTAGGTTGGCAAGGCTTTTATGTTTGTTTTCCATCAGTACTTTAAAGACACTGCTTTTTTGTTTTGTAGTTTGCCTTGTTCCCAGTAAGAAATCTATTTTCATCCCTATTTTTTTTTTCTCTGTATATTATGGTATTTTTTGACTGGCTTGTCTTGGCGTCAAGTATTTTTTTTCTTTTTTCTTTTTTTTGAAACCGTGTATCGCTCTGTTGCCCAGGCTAGAGTGCAGTGACACAACAAGTACGGCACCACTGCAGTCTCAACTTTCCAAGTTCAAGCAATCCTCCCACCTCAGCTTCCTAAGTAGCTGGCTAATTTTTAGTTTTTTAATTTTTGTAGAGACAGGCTACTGCTATGTTGCCCAGGCTGAGAGTCTTGACTCCTGGGCTCAAGTGCTCCTCCTGTTTTGGCCTCCCAAAGTGCTGGGATTGCAGGCATGAGCCACTGCACTCAGCTTAGTATTCTTCATGTTTCCGGTCGATGATTTCTTTATCTTCTTGCTACTATGGCTTTAGAATATCTGTCAAATTATTTATTTAAAAAATGGTGGCAAAAAAAAAATGGTGGCTACTATTTCTTCAAATATTGTTTGTCCCTCCCCACTTTTTGGAATTTCAAATATATATCTATAATCTATCTATTATCTACCTATCCTATCTATCTATCTACATACACACACAAGTGCACGCGCACACACACACGCACACACACACACACAAATCCAACACCAAAAAAGGTAAAAGTCACAAAGTTTGGCATCCAATTAAAAATTACCACACATGCAAAATGGGACAATTTTACTCATAACTAGTGGTAGACAGAAAATATGTAAAACTTCTTAAAATATCCCCACAGCTCAATGATGTACTCTTCTTTAGTATCTTTTCTGTGTTTCATTTTGCATAGTTGCATATTGCTGCGTCTTTGATTTCACTAATATATTTTCTTTCACAATTTGCCACTACTCCCATCCAGTTTATTTCAGACACTGTAGTTTTCATTTTTAAACATTTTACTTGCATTTTAATATCATCCATGTCTACTAACATGGTCAATCTTTCCTCTAGTTTCTTGAACATTTAGAATACAGTTATAAAAACTGTTTTAATGTTCTTGTCTACTAATTATGTTCTCATCTACAGCAATCACGGGTAGAAATTTCCTGGGTTTTGCATGTCTGACAATTTTTCATTGGATGTCAAAACATTGTGGATTTTACCTTATTGGTGCTGGGTATTTTTTATATTCCTACACATATTTTGAAGCTTTGTTCTGAGACATAGTTAAATTAGTTGAAAACAGTCTCATCTTTTGGAGTCTTGCTCCACTGCAACAATTACATATAAAAGACATGAATAATAAGTGTCTATCAAGTTGGAGGCCTGGGCAAGTTTAGTGTGCTCTAGAGGAGGAAGATAAAGTCTACAAAGTTTCAGGAGTTGCTATATGAGTTACATTTTAGGGATCCAGTGTTCAGGAGCATCCAGGGATTTGCCTGCCCAAGTAAAGAATAAATTATTACATCTTATACCTTACTCCACAAAGAACGAAGTGCAACACCTGGTGGGCCTCTTTGGGTTCTGGACACTACATATTCTTTATTTGTGAGTTCTACTCTTAGCCATACCCCATACACCAGGGGCTACAAAAGACTAGCATCTTTGACTGGGAACCAGAGCACAGAAGGAAACTGTAGAAGGTCCAGGATGCAATGCAAACAGCTCTGCTCCTTGGGATTTTTTAGCCAGGAGAACATACAGTTTTAGGAAGTATTGTGGTTAAAAAAAAAAAAAAAAATGCTGTATGGTGTTTATGATAAGCCCCAAAGTGAAAAAATTACAATGAAGACCCCTAACTTTCTAGATCAGGATCATGCCATCTAAAGCAAGTAATTACATGCCTTTTAGGGGAAAAAAATATCCCGGCATGCTTCTAGGCCCTGGTAGGGGGCCTGTACATCCCAAGATCATACCAGTGGCTCAGTTTCTGACCAATAACTATACGGGGTATCCCTTATGAACAGCTGCCTCTCATAATCAATGAAGTCCTAAATGAAATCAAATAGGAAAGTTGTTAATGACAATCAAGTTGTAGAAAGTTCTTGGAGATGCACAACAAATGTGACGTTTTACTACTTGGAAAGAGGATTCTATGAAAAGAATCAATGTTTACATTACATTAATTTAAGCTTTTTGATAAAGATCTCAATGAAAAGGCAAAGTCCTAATATTCCAGACTGATGATGAAGCACTAATTATGTGTTAGAACCTATGCAAGGACTTGGCTTCTTTATCCCACTGAATCCGTAAAACAAACCTACGAGGAAATCATCATTACTACTCTTTTGAAGATGGAGAAGTTGATGCTAAAAGAAAATAAGCAACTTACCTAAATAAGCACAGAATGTTGAGAAGAAATCTCTGTCTGCCTTCAAAATAAAGTTTTACCACATACCTTTCTGTTTATAATGCAAGAATGATTACAATACTGTATAATTTTTATTAGTTGCCTTTGTGACATAATAAATTTTATATATATATTTAAAACACACATACACACATATGCACACACAGTTTACTTGGGGAAAGAGAATATTTTGTTGCACTCTAAGGCTTTCCCGTTCTCCTTCCACCCTTCACTATCCTCTAGTCATCCTAACAACTTCTGTAGATTAATCTTACAAATGTCTTTTAAAATAAACATCATGGCTTCTTTATTTGTGTACTTCCTACGAAACTTACAGCTGTCATGCATGATTTGTTTAATGGGTATTTCTAGAGCAAAATTAAAGATTCTAGAAAACAAAGTCATCATATCTACATTATTATGGGATTTTAAAACTGAACATTTCTTTATAGACTTAGTCCAATTTTCAGTAGGTAACTTAATGTGAATTGATTTGCTCAAGGTCACAGAGCCAGGGAGTGGCCAAACTAATTCTGTAAACAAATTTTAACAAGGACCTAGTATGTGACAAGGACTAGGATTATAATGATCTTCTATTACTCAATTTAGTATGTTTTCAATATACCTAAAAACTAGTTTTCAATTACTCTTACTAAAACATAAACCCCATGAGAGAAGGATTTTGTTCTGTTCAGTTCTGTAACACCAGCAAATTGAGCAATACCCGGAAATTGAATATTTGATGAATTATTTGAAGAATAAGTTAATGAACCATCGATTTTCAGACTGTGTAAACATCTTTTGATGATTTACAAGTTACTTAAGAATCTTGCCAGATTATCTTTAGGAATGTTAGTAATTACTGTACAATTCAAGGATTTTAGAATTCCGATCAGACATGTTTCTCTTTCTCATTAAAGTGGCATACATATGGGAATAAGTGTTCCAGCTATGTGTGCTTTATGATTGCATTCAACATAAGAGTTTATTCTTTCTTTTAAAAAAAAAAATTGTGTTTGGAGTGAATTTTTTGTGTTTTCTTCCGTTGTTTGGGTACCATGCAGACACTGCCGGAATCTATAATTGGCCCAGCTATCATTGAGCCCTCACTTACCCAATGGAACATCAGCTTTATAAAAGCGGGTTTGCTTTTCATGTTCACAGTAGTGTATTGAGTTTTATAAAATGAGGCTCTTGCAAGCCATTATCAATGAGAGATAATAAAAGGCTAGTGGGAACCAGGTTTGCATTGCTTCTTTTAGGGCTTTTACAAAGGTATACTTGGGAATGCTGTTTTCAAAATCCTGTCCTGACAAGTTAAGTACTAGCAGTTCTTTGTTAAAAGAAAATCTTTCATCTTTTTTTTCTTCTTTTTCTATTTAGGAAGGTTTCCTTCCTCTGAGATAGCTTCCTTTGGTCTGCAATATGCCTATACTATGGCGGGCAGAAATTCACAGGTTCTCTCCCCACCACTACCCTTTATTTTGAGCATAGGAAAATTTTAACTGTATATCTTGCTTGAATGTGAAAAGAAGACACATTCTTCATGCTTCAATAATATTTATTCATTACCCACAAACATTTTCTGGGTGCCTAACATAGCTATAACAATGACTTGTCTCTTATGATTAAACTATATATACGGTGGAAATGACTTTTACTGCCTCCCTACTACATTCAAAACCCTAAGTAAGCCCTGTACTGACATTACATAATGTAATATTCAGAACATCCCCCAAAAATAGGCATTAAAAACAATAGATTTTTAACATTTTCATCAAAAAAATGATATTAGTGAGGTCTATATATACACTGTAGAAAGATTTGATCAAGATCATTTTTGTGATATCAACTGAATCCTTCTACAGTGTGTACCTAGACCAAGACATCAAATTGTACCCCATAAATATACACATTATTATTCATCAATTTAAAAATTTTTTATAAGGTAAGTGAGTTTTGATAAAATTAAATAGCTTTCCAAAGGTCACATAGATGGAAGACCACAGACTCTGATTTCAAGCTTATCTTTTTGCCCACAATCCTTATGCTGTTTCTATGATAAGAGATATTCAAACTTGAGAACTCCAAAAAGGTACATACAGATACCACAGGTCTGCAACCTCCAATGTAAGTACTATGGCATAACATACTACAGGAAAAACATAAGGAAAATATATAAATCAAATTTAATTAACTAAATTAAACAAAATATATGAACAAAATAGATTACAAAATAAATGAAATATAAATTTTAAATTAGTTTTAGATTTAAAATACATTATACATTTATAAATTATTAAGATGTTGAAAATGTTAAATTGCTCCTTAGGTCATTAAATCTCTTGGCTTTGGTGATTTATAAAGCTATCATTAAAGTAGATTTAGCCAGGTGCAGTGTCTCATGCCTGTAATCCCAGCACTTCAGGATGCCAAAGCAGGAGGATCACTTGAGCCTAGAAGTTTGAAACCAGCCTGGGCAACAGAGGGAGACCCTGTCTCAACCAAAAAAATAAAAACTTAGCAAGGCATAGTGGCCCAACCATAGTCACAGTTACTCAAGAAGCTGAGGCAGGAAGATGGCTTCAGCCCAAAAGTTTGAGGTTGCATTGAGCTATGATCACGCCTCTGCACTCCAGCCTGGGCAACAGAGCAAGACCCTCTCTCTTAAAAGATAAAAAATAAAAATAAAGTAGATTTCATGTGGTAGGCAAGATTTTAGGTGCACCGAAAAGAAAGAGAACCTTCCTTTGAAATTATACCCAAGCAACCTCCAGCCCCAGTCTTCTAGTCTGAAAAGTAGGCTCCATCAGTGGTTTTCAAACTGGGTACCTCAGAGCCCTGCTTTCTATAGAGGTACCCCAGAGGCCCAGGAGAAAAGCAAGTGATGCAGCACTGCTCCTAGCACTCCCATCTCTCATCCACCCACCCGACAACACACCTTCAAACAGAATGCTGCTTTTCTGTCAGTTATATATCTTGGATTTCTAGTCAAGGTTATCTTTAAAGAAAATATTCCAACTTTTACAATAAATGTTTACAATCAAGTTTGATAGCCACATGACCTTAATTTTTAGAGTCTTCTAATTCAGTGATTGTGAGGGTTGATGTAAGTAGTAGTGTGTCTAGAGTAGAAATTACAAGTGCATATGCTTTCTGGAGCCAGATGTGATCAACAATTTTGTTTGAAAAAAAATAAACTGGTTTGAGACTATATAGGTAATGTTAATTTGTGGCAACTTAAGAGGGCAGGTCTGATAAAGAAAATGTAGTAAATATATATATACACAATGAAATATATTCAGACATAAAAAAGAATGAAATTATGTCTTTTACAGCAACATGGATGGAAATGGAAGTCGTTATCTTAAGTAAAACAACTTAGAAAGTAAAATCCTGCATGCTGTCACGTAGGAGTGGAATCTAAATAATGCGTGCACGTAGATATACAGAATGAAATAAGATATTGGAGACTTGGAAAGGTAGGAGAGTGGGAGGGAGGTGAGGGATGACAAATTACTTAATGGGCACAATGTACATTATTTGGGTGATGATTGCACCAAAACCCAGACTTCACAACTACTCAATGTATCAGGGTAACAAAAACACACTTGTACCTCTTAAATTTATACAAATTTTAAAAGGAAAAAAAAAAAAAAAGAGTGTGTGTCCTACTTAAAAATTTAAACTCTACATATTTGTCTTTAACACTGTGCGTACAAACAAGTCTACAGCTCCAAACACGTGACTCTCAGTCTACAAATCACTAGAATGAGAAACTCCATCCAGCAAGAACTCTGAGTTACAGAAATTGTAAGGGGAGAATTATGTCCATATTATCATCATCTAGTTTCGCATAGGCATCACTATTGTTTTATTCAAGGAGGACCCAGTGGAGACTAAATGCAACTATGGTTTGTGAACCTTGTATCCAACTAGCCACATTGTGGATGATGAGAATATCGATCAAACACAAACACATAAACAACTGATTACCCTTCATTTGTCCTCAATTTCCTGACATGTAAAATGGTCTCTAGGGAATCCTAGCTCTAACACTACCATCATCCTGCCTGTGGTATCTTTTCCCCCAGCTGTGACCCCAGGTGGGTTATTTTCAAGTAACACATCACAAATTCTCCACACTGTGTTTTGCTAGGAATAAAATGTGTGCGTGAGTGTATACACACATACAGGCATGATGTGGATATGGGGAAACTTAATCCCTGCTGTTCATTGTTCACTGCATCAAAGGGAGGCTGCCAGACACTTCTCTGTGAATGCACTAGTCTCAGAGCAGGGTCAAGAAGAGCCTTCTTCCTCTGGCTCCCAGCATTAGCTGTCTTATGTTTGACACCTCGTGCTGAGATGCCTTACTTGGTTGGAAGCTCAGCACTAACTCAGCTCAGTCTGATGAGGCACTTGGAAGAACCAAGTTGAGGCTGTCTTGAAACTGCAAAAAGAGCCAGAGGGTCAGTGTAGTCCGTTTGTAAAGAATCAACCTGGCTAATGAAGGGGCCAGAAAAGTCCAACTCACTGGTGTAAGGCTGTCTTTTGATCCTACAGGAGAAAGGAATTAATACTTTTATTTCACAGTAAATCTGCTTAGTAACACTGAATCATTTTTTTGTCCGTTCTATTGTATTTTACCTTGGCACAACAGAAGTTTGTACAGCACAAAAGGAAGAGTAGGATTCTCCTAGGATAATAAAATGCAATGGCTTCGAAGGAATTAGGGAAATTGCAAGCAGAGTTACAGATACGGGAGTGTGAAACGTAAGTTTTAGAAAAGTACACATGGAAAGAGTCAGAAAATATGTCACCGATCACTTTATTTTCCTACAACATGCTGATACTTTTAACACACAGTTATAGATTCAGTTGGATAATACAAGTAAAGTATTTCACACAGTTCTTGGTACATATGAAGTGCTTATTAAACGGTTATAATTTGCTGTCAATGTTATTGTTGGAGAGAAAGGTTTTGACAATGCACTAGTAAATTCAGTGTATATAAAGCTTATTAGGTGACTAGGCAGAGTGCTTTACATGTGTTAATCCATCTAATCCACACACTACCCTACAAGGTAGACATTATTACTATGTCAGATGAAGAAACCAAAGTAGATAGAAGTGAAATAGCATGCCCAAGATTATCTGATTGGTAAGTGGTAGTCAGAATTCAAACCAAGGCATTGTGCTCCTGAAGCCAGGGTTTGGTCACAGGCTCTGTGGTCTCTTTAGAGCTCGATAGCCAACAATGTCATGTTAAGAAACATCAATTTTGTTCTTTCTTCAATGAGAGGCTATTGATGTCACTTTGAGGAAACTGAAATAAATCATGCCAAAGTTGAAGAAGCATTGGTGAGTAGAGAGTCTACAGATATCAGAATCTTTCAGGAGATCATTGAAAGCCAAGAGAAGGTACTAATCAAAGGCAGTGATGAGATGGAAGCAGAAAGAAGAGAGACATAACATAATGGACAAAACTAATCTGAGGTGTGAGAGACAGAGTAGAATCTAGAGAGCTTTCCACGTTTTGGTTAGGGTGAGTGGAAGGAGGTGATACAGTTACATACTTCCAAGGGAAAACAATTGGGGAAGTAACCAGGATAAAATAGAATAAATGTAGTTGAGGTGGAAGTTCTAGTAGGACATCATGTAGTGAAATGAAAATACTGCATAAAAATGGACTACAATATTTCAAAGAAGTGATCAAAGTACCAAAAGTTCAACCACGTTGGAGAGTCTAGCTAATGAAATAAGGCAAGAAAAACAAAAAGCATAAGGGTTATAAATGAAGAAATAAAACTGTACTTTTTCTTAGGTGACAGGACTGGCACCAATAGGCAAACAATTAAAATCAGTGACTGTAACAAGGTGACTCAATATAAAGTCAATACATAAAATTATACAGCCACAAAATTAAATTTCTACAATAACATCATTTATAATTGCTTCAAAAAATTAACTAAAGATAAATCCAATGGAAAATGTACAAAACTGCTACACTGAAAATAATAAAACATTATTGAGAGAAATTAAAGAAAACAAAGACATTGTGAAGAGGTAATTTTCCTGGACTAGAAAATTCAGTATTATTAAGATGTCAATTCTCCCCCAAAAGGATCTATAAGTTAAATCCAACTCTAATCAAAATCCCAGCAGGAGTGTGCATATGTATATGTGTGTGTGTGACTTTTTAAGCTAATACTAAAATTTATGTAGAAATGCATAAAGGTCAAAAAAAGCTAAGACTATCTTAAGAAAGACAATGGTGGAGGGTTTATTTTGCCAGATAGCAAAACTAATAATAAAGTTACAATAATGAATACAGTGCAGTATTGGTGAAAGTTACACAAACTGACCAATGGACTAAAATATCAAAAAACATGGTAAACCCCATCTCTACTAAAAATACAAAAATTAGGCGAGCATGGTGGCAGGCACCTATAATCCTAGCTACTCGGGAGGCTGAGGCAGGAGAATCACTTGAACCGGGGAGGCGGAGGCTGAAATGAACCAAGATCACACCACTGCACTCCAGCCTGGGCAACAGAGTGAGACTCCATCTCAAAAAAAAAAAAGAAAAGAAAAGAAACACCCACACAGAGTAATTTGTTTTCTGTGTATGTTCATGCAGTATGTTAAGAAAAGAATAGTATTTTCAATCATTTGTGGTGGGTCACTTAGATTTCCAACAGGAGGAAACAACTTAGCTTCTATCATACACGAAAGTTGATTCCAAATGGATCGTAGACCTAAGTGTACAAGAAAAAAATTTAATAAACATTGAGTAGGAAACATATGAGAAATCTTGAGATAGGCATATATTTATTTGGGATAGGCATATATCTCTTTTTATTTTTAGTAACTTTAACTTTTATTTTAAATTCAGAGGGTACATGTAGGTCTGTCCCATGGGAACACTCTGTTTGGAGTCCAGATGATCCCATCATCCAGGCTGTGAGTACAGCACCTACCTAATAAGTAGTCCCTCACTCTTCATAGCCTTCCCTTCCTCCCCACTCCAGCAGTCCCCCAGTGTCCATTGCTCCCATCTTTATATTCATGCGTACTCAATGTTTAGCTCCCACTTATAAGTGAGACTATGCAAGTTTTGGGGTTTTTTTTCCTGTGTTAATTCACTTAAGATAACAGGGTCAGCTGCATCTATGTTGCTGCAAAGGACATGATTTTGTTCTTTTTTATGGCTGCATAATATTTCATAGTGTATATGTGCCACCAGTTGATCTGATGGGCATCTAGGTTGATTCCATGTCCAATCCACCATAATTTGATGGGCATCTAGGTTGATTCCATGTCTTCGCTATTGTGAATAATGCTGTAATGAACATATGAGTTCATGTGTCTTTTTTGGCAGAATGATCTATTTTCCTTTGGGTATGTATATACTCAGGCATATTTTTCTTAAACAGAATCTCAGAATTTCTAATCATGAAGGGAAAAAATTACAAATTGCGCCACATTAAAATTAAGAAGTTCAACTCATCAAAGTATACAATTAGCAGCATGTAAAAGCAAGCCACCAATTGAAGAATATTTGTAATACCTATGTAAAAGGTTGACTAGTGTCTCCCCAAAATATAGTCCAAGTCCTAACCCATGGTAGGTGTAAATGTGATCATATTTGGAAATACAGTTTTTGAAGGTGTAGCTAGGCAAGAGTTTTAATATAAGATCATCCTGGATTTAGAGTGAACGCTGAATCCAATGGCCAGTGTCCATATAGGAGAAAAGGGAGAGATGTTTCCGACAGAGACACAGGGAGAAAGCCACATGAAGATCCTCATGAGGACGGAGACCGAGATCATAGCCATGCAGCCCCAAGTCATGGAATGCCTCCACCCACCAGAAACTGGAGAAAACAAGGAAGGAAACTCTCCCTAGAACCTCTAGAGGAAATGTAGCCCTGCTGACATTTGTTAAACTTGTAGCCTCCACAACTGTGAGAAAATAAATTTCTGTTGTTTTAAACCACAAGTTTACATAAAGTTTTTACCATAGCACTAGGAAATTAATGCAACACTCAACTAGCAAAGGCTTGCATTCAAAATACATGTTCTTTTACATATATCAATATGAAATAGACAACCAGTAGAAAAATGGACACAATACTTAAACAAGAAATTCAAAAAATACTCAACATCACTAATCATCAGGCAAATGCAATTAAAACCACAATGAGATACCACCTTACTCCGGCAAAGAATGGCCACTATTAAAAAGTCAAAAAACAATAGATGTTGGTGTGGATGTGGTCAAAGGGGAACACTTATACATGGCTGATGGGAATGTGAATTAGCACAACCTCTATGGAAAACAGTATGGAGATCCTGTAAAGAACTAAAAGTAGATCTACCATTTGATCCAGCAATACCACTACTGGGTATCTATCCAAAGGGAAAGAAGTCATTATATGAAAATATACACATGCACATGTATGTTTATTGCAGCCCAGTTCATAATTGCAGAGATATGGAACCAACCTAAGTGCCCATCAACCAATGAATAAAGAAAGTGTAGTACATGTACACAATGGAACACTACACAGTCATAAAAAGGAACAAAATAATGTCTTTTGCAGCAACGTGGGTGGAGCTGGAAGCTATTATTCTAAGTGAAGTAACTCAGGAATGGAAAACCAAATATCATATGTTCTCATTTGTAAGTGGGAGCTAAGCTATGAGTAGGCAAAGGCATACAGGGTGACATAAAGGACTCTGGAGACTCAGAAGTGAGAGGCTGGGACGGGAATGTGAGATTTTTTTTAAAAACTACATATCGCGTACAATGTACGCTACTCAGGTGATTGGTGTACTAAAATCAGAATTCACCACTATATAATTCATCCATGCACCTAAAAACCACTTGTAGCCCCAAAGCTACTGAAATAAAAAATATTTTTAATTAAAAAGATAAAATCAATGGCTGTTATGTATGTGAACAGACATTTTATTTTACAGTTGAACAAATCTATAAATTTGTTATAAGCTGTCAGCATCTGTTGCACTACAAAGAAAGAAAAAAATAAATTCACATAAGAGGGTATGCATGTAAACCAGCAAGTGTATGAAAAGATGCTCAACTTCTTTCGTCATGAGGATGACTAAAATAGAAATGTGACACAATGGCACAAATGAGAAAGATGGGCAGTGCAGAGTGTTGGCAAGGATGTGGAGGAAAGGAAACTCTCAGAAAGTGTTGGTGGTGGGAGCAGAACTGGGCACCATTGCTTTGGAAAACAGCTGAGCAATATGGACTAATGTTTAAGATACCCTGGCCCTATCGCTGGGCACTCCTATGCTACAAAGCATTTTACTAGGCATAAATCTCCACGTTATAAGTGAGGATAAAAGGGAGTTCAGAAAAAGTAAAACAATCTGTCCAAGATCTAAAATTCATGCCCAGGTCTATTATGCTCTAAAGTTTCTGTACTCTACACAAGCTTATGTCTCAGAAAACACATGAAACATTGGGGCTACATATCTGGAGAAAAGATAAAAGCCCCAAAGTCGTTAGAGCAAAAGCCAGAAACATTCACAGTGTATAAAGTAAGAATATACATTATAATAAATTCTTTTAACTAGACAAAATCTCTAGAATCATATTGCCTAATCCTCCCACTTCACAAGTCAACAAACAAGTCATCACATGGCCAACTAGAAGAGATAGGCTAAATTCCAGATCTTGCAATTCCCAGCTGTAAATATTTGCCTTTCCTCTTCCCATCCCAGTTTCTCCCAACATCCACACTTGATTAAACCCCTAGTCACCCAAAATTGTCATAGAAAGTTCTCTAGGCATTTATCAAGATGAACAAAGCAAGAAAACTGACAGAAAGTCAATATCGTGTTCTAGTTACATCAGCTACTCTAATGACCAAATGTGATAGATTTGGTATGGAAGGGAGCAATCTCTTGTTAACCAATAGTTGTTATGAGTATGCCACAGTAATTCAATCTGACCTCGGAGCCTTATTCTTCCTTACCCTAGACGCCTCTATTTGCTGCACATGTTTTCTCATAATGAGTTTTATCTCTAGATCTCAGAGCACTTTTTAAACATCCTACTTCCACTCTAGAAGCATTTTCATTGCAATTCTGTGGACTATTTAAATGTTTTCTAAGTTTGTCATAAATTGAGGTGATCCAACAGTTCCAAATAGAGAGATAAAGTCTAGCCCAGTGGGGGAAGCATTAAACCTCCTTGCAAGTCAGCAAAAGCAAAAGTGACAGCCCGGTAGCAATTTAAAATTACTCTGAGACCACAACTGCCAATTAAAGTAGACTTTCATGGTAACAGATGAACATCTGGTATCTTCCATTTAGAAAGAAAAATTTTAAAGAGTTCACATTTCTTAGTAATGAAAAACTTAGATATATGCCTACAATGTTTTCGTTTGGGTTTTGCTTAAATTATATATTCTTTCATTATGGCTTCCAACAGTACAATGTTTCTTTTTTGTTTTCTTAATAGCCATAAAATGTTCATAACAACAAAAAAAAAACTAGGCAAAAGTCAGAATCCATGATTCATTCACAGTCATCCTAAAAGCTGCACATTATCCTCCTCTCATTCCCTGCAAAAATAGAATTGGAGGAGATTACCCTGAAGATTCTATTTTGATGAAATGTATGTGATATGAATTCTGCAAACACATTTCTAGAAAAGGACTCTCCGATCTCAGAGAAAGAGAGTGAGAAAGAGAGAGGGAGTAAGGAAGAGAGAGAGGGAGGAGAAATAGACACATATATACATAAATAGAGACAGAGAAATCGATTTCTAATGATTGAAGCTTGACTCTTATTTTATATTAATATCCATCTATATATATGATCAAGTTTTTGAACATGTGGATTATTTGATCAGTTGTACTTGATTAAAAGAAATTACACCTTATCTTACCTTTAAGATAAGGAGATGAGAATAACTGATAATCCATTTACAGACAGATGTCTTCATTCAAACGTTACATCTTCTGAGAAACTGAGTCTTTAACACCTCATTTCATGCATTATGTCTACTTCCTGCAATACCTGCATACGCCCCCACTCTAGTAATTAGTATTGAATCATGTTGCTTTTTGTCATGTCTTACAACCATGTGTTACCAAATACACTTTAATATACTTCTTATCCATGACGCAGATTGGTACCTAACACAGAAAGGACATCAAATAAAACTTTGATTAAATGAACAATTGTTCATAAGAATCTAACATAAAATTATCAGAAGTGAACTTCTGTCATTTCTGTCAATGAGTCACAGGTCAATCTCTTTGATTTAACGTGAAAATCCTAATTTTTCCTCATGCTCAAAATCTATGGTTTCTACTTTTCTATTTCTTTAATGTGTAACCTGGATAATTTCAATAGTATTAACAGGCAGCCTGTTCCATCCATCCATAAGTGCCATGTACACCTCTAGAAAAGCTAGACTTTACCCATCTTAGGTAGTATAAATTCCTCCCACATCATTTGCTTATCACCTGGTCAAAAAGTTTGGGGTATTACTCCCTTCCCAGACATGTGACCCACCTGTCTTCATTTTGCTAAGTTCAGTCTTTCTTCATACTACTTCTCAAAGCCTGTGGTGAAATCAGGAGACAAGATCTGTGAATCAGAGGAAGGAAAGAGAAAGGAAAAACAGCTGCATGATATGAAATTACTTGTGGCTTTCACTGTGTGCTCAGTTCACAAGGTAGGCAATATCACCCCTACCTCTGCATATGATATTAAAATGTGGAGAAAGTAAGCCATTTTATTCATCCATGAAGGACTCAGCATCTGTCTTCTTGATTTCCAGAGAATACAGCTGTGAAAACTTATCTGCATCTATGAGACCATAAGCTCCTTGAATGCAAGGGGCTATGTCTTATCTATCTTTGTGTCAAAGATATGCTTATCACATGTCAACCCATTCGTGTCTGTTAAGTGAATGAGCAAAATGTACCTGTTAAGGACAAAAGGTCTTTAGGTAGACAGCACAGGACTTTCCTAAGCTGTCCCACCTACAGACTTTATCCTCCTATCACCTTCTTCAAGGAATTTGAAGAACTATAATGTCTAAAGTTACAGTCATGTATTATCAGTTTCTCCATTTTTAGACAAGAAAGCTGAAAATCAGAGAACTTAAGCCATTTGCCTAATGTCAGTCAGATAGTATGTGACAAAGAGTCAATCACCCGTTATATCTGAATTCCATAATTCATGATTTAATTATTATGCTATTTTGGTTTATTATCTGAAGCACTCATAAAAGACATTTATATTGCTTAAAATTGCCTATCCAAACACAGACAAACCCTAACCTTAGGAGTATAACTTACTGATTGATATACAAGACACACAGTCAAAAGTTAACTCACTATATGCTAGTGATTGGCATGTCCCCAACAGAACATCATCGTGCTGTAAATATTTATGTAGACATAGAATTATCAGAGAGGAGAACAACTAGTCCAATCTTTTTGTGTGTTTTACCCAGAGAAATGTTTCCCTAGAGATCAAGTAATGTCCTCAAGTCCCTCTGGCAAATGATGCTAGAAATAGAAATAGAGCCTGTTGTCTGTCCTCAAGTCCAGTCTTCATTCTGACACACTAGTCTGCTTCTCTTAATTAATTGCTGCTTCTATTATTATTAAGTTAATATCAGAATGGTCTTGACTTAATAATTCAACAAAGCCTTTGTAGCACCTTATGTTCCAGATCTTACAGAGATAAAATATGTGTTCCATTCATACTTCACAGACTCTTAAATGGAAAAGCGGTCAGCCTCTGTGAGTCTAACAAAACACACATACGCAAACACACCCCTTGGTATTCAAAGACAATTTTCCATTCATTCTTACATCTCTTGCCTCCTGCCATTGCCCCCCTCTTTATTTTCTCTGGCCAGAGTAATTAGGCTATGAAGCTGAGCTAATCCTGTTAGTGCCACAATGACTTCTCTCACACTTGTGTGTCCCACAGCTCTTAGAAAGTCAGAAGGAATTACTGAGCATTGAATTCACCTTGCCAGAAAGATGACAAACGGGGAGGGAGGAAAAGGGAGCGTGGATGCCCAGCTGACCTGTTCTTTAACCTTTCCCTCTGGAAGCTGTTCTTCCCTCTGTGGGTGTCTGTGCACAGGCCAGAGGCATGGCTAACACTGCCCTTGAGATACAAAGGGAGCAAAGTTGACGTCAGCTGTTTCTTCCTGAGCCAACATTCCACAATTCCACAGCCAGACAGCTTGCAAAATTGCCTTTGTAGGACTGCTGAGGTCTCCTTTCCCGTCAAGTTCACTTTGTATTTACTCAGCAAAGATGCACTTACTGCAGAGTGCACCAGGAGATATGGTGTCAGAGTCATGGTGAGCCCACTTCATGGATGATTAGCATTCTCTGACCCAGCCACCATTTTCAATCACTTGCAACTATAGACTTCTGGCTGCAGCAATTACTCCTATCCTTCAAAACCCTTTCCTCCTCAACAACATCAGAATAAGTTTGTTAAAGCACTCTGCTTCAAATGATGCCTTGCTTGGAGCTGTTGTCTTTGACACAGTCTAAATCAAAAAACACATATTCTAAACACACTTCTCCACAGTTTAAATTCTGTAAATCTTATGCATATCCCCCATTAAGAATCATTTAATGACATGAGCGACCACTTGTCAGGGTTGATTCTTTCTGAGGACTCAGAAAAAAGGATCTTTTTCAGGTCTCTCTCCTTGGCTTGTGAATAGCTGTTTTCTCCCTAGGTTTCCTCAAATCATCTTCCCTCTATGTGTGTCTCTGTTCCCTTTTTAAGCACCTGTCAGTCATATTGGATTAGGGTCCACTATAATGACCTCATTCTAACTTGATTAGCTCTGTAAAGACCCTATCTCCAAATAAGGTCACATTCCATAGTACTGGGGGTTATAGGAATTCAACATACAAATTTGGGGGAATTCAATTCAACCCCTAACACTGGGGAATTTCCTATGTTTAAGTATGTGTATTAGTCCATTTTCATACTGCTATAAAGAACTTCCTGAGAATGGGTAATTTATAAAGGAAAGAGGTTGAATTGACTCACAGTTCAGCATGGCTGGGGAGGCCTCAGGGAATTTACAATCATGACGGAAGGTGAAGAGGAAGCAAAGCATCTTTGTCGCAAGGCAGCAGGAAGAAGTGGGGAGCAAAGAGGGGAAGAGCCCCTTATAAAACCATCAGATCTCGTGACACTTCACTCACTATCATGAGAACAGTATGGGGGAAACCACCCCCATGATTCATTTGCCTCCACCTCATCTCTCCCTTGACACATGGGGATTGTGGGGATTACAATTCAAGAGTAGATTTGGGTGGGAAGACAAAGCCTAACCATATCAACATGTTAGTCTGTTTTTGTGTTCCTATAAAGAAATATCTGAGACTGGGTAACTTATTTTAAAGAAATACCTGAGACTGGGTAAACACATAAGACTGGCCCATGGTTCTGCAGGCTATACAAAAGCATGGGGTTGGCATTTTCTTGGCTTCTCAGGAGGCCTCACGAGAAGGGGAGCTTTTACTCATGGCAAAAAGTGAAAAGGGAGCAGGCATGCCACGTGGTAATACAGGGAGCAAGGGAGTGAAAAGGGTGGTTCCATATTCTTTTAAACAACCAGATCTCACATTAATTAAGCAAAAACTCACTTATCACCAAGGGGATGGTACTAAGCCATTCATGAAGGATCCACCCCCATGATTCAATCACCTCCTATCAGGCCCCTGCTCCAACAATGGGGATTACATCTCAACATGAGCTTCGGAGAAGACATACAAACTATATCTGCTTGATCTTCCAAATATCAAGCATTGGGCTAATATGTAGCTTTTGCTATCACACTCACTCTTGTAGCACCCTGGGTATGACACTAATCTTTGGTTCCCATGTGAATTCTTATAATGCCACTTTTTTGGAGAGTTTTGATAGGCTTTACTGTACCCTCAAGATGGGTATCATGGGAAGAGAAGCACTGATTATGGCTTAGCTCCTGCCACTACCTCTTTCCTCTTCACCTCCCTCTTCCATTCTTTATGCAATTTTTTAAAGCACAAGCTCTTTGTCAGAGCCATGCTAACTATCAATGACTTAAAGATGGTAAAAACACCATCTTTAAAAAAATGTGATCCCTTTCATATACATTGAGAGGCTGTGCTTCAATGTGATTATCCTCATTTAAGATAAGACAGTTAAAACTCATGGCCATGTGACATTTGTGATTTGCTTAGGACAAACATTGTTAATTACGCCACTTATTTCAGTTTCTTGAGAGGAAAAATCATACTCTTCCTTATGCAAATGGTTTCTAGGCATCTGACTTTCAGATGCTTGGATATTGTGAATGATGACATATTTCTTTATGAGTAGCTGAAATGTAAACCTATAATTTGTCACAGCTCTATTAACTTTATTGTTAGAGTGCTTGCTGTCTTCCTCCTTCCACGGACATTGATCTCTTATTACTAGTTCAGCTGAAGCACTGTCAATGTGAATATCAATGTAAAGCTCCTCAACTTTCTGAGGGGTATGAGGGAGTGGTGATTGTGACATAAATAAATCCGATGGAGCATATCAAACACTTATTAATCAGGTAGCATCTCATATCAAGCAAAGTACCTCAAACTTAAAATGCCTCAAGAGATGTCCTGATGTCACCCCCTCAGCCCCTCCCTTCTTGTCTTTCCCAGTAAATGGTGCCATCATCCTCCAGAAGTTAGCACCAGCTTCTCAACCTTTCTTCACTTCCCACACCCAATCCATGAGCAAATGTGTTCAATGCTGCTTCAAAAATAGATCCTAAATCGAACACTTCTCACAGCCTCTATGTCTTCCATAGTCCTGGGCACCACACTTTTTGACTGCATGTCTGAAACAGCCTTCTGGCTGTTCCATTTCACCTCCCAATACCAACCTCTCCATTAAAGTATCCCAAGAGATCACTTCAAAACTGAAAACATTTCACAGTACTTCTCTTCCTAAAACCCTCCAGTGCTTGCCTAGTATGTTTAAAATAAAATCCAAAACTTTACTCAGATTTATAAAACCATGCACAACATTTTCCTTCCTGGCTTCATCTCACACAATGCTTATTTAGGCCAGGTATGATGCAAAATACAACATACCCGCCAAAGATAGTCTTCTTTAATCATCACAATAATGCTTTGGTAGATTGCCTGGTAGAAAGAATACGAAAGATATAGATTTATTTGTTTGTTTATTTATTTATTTTTGAGACAGGGTCTCGCTCTGTCACCCCGGCTGGAGTGCAGTGGTATGATCACGGCTCACCGCAGCCTTAACCTCCTGGGTTCAAGTGATTCTCCCACCTCTGCCTCCCAAGTAGTTTGGACTGCAGACATGCATCACCATACCTTGCTACTTTTTTTTTTTTTTTTTTTTTTTTGGTAGAGATGGGGTTTCATTATGTTGCCCAGGCTGGTCTCAAACTCCTGGGTTCTAGCAATCCTTCTACTTCAGTCTCCCAAAGTCCCTGGGATTACAAGCATGAGCCATCATGCCCAGCCAACATATGAATTTAATGTTAATGAACTTGCCCAAGTATGCAAAGCTAGTAAGTTCTGCAACTGAAATTCACACTTGGTTTTTTAACAACAACTAGCGGTTAGTACTTACTTCATACCAGACAGATTATTAAATAACTAGCTTATGGTCACACCACAAATAAATGGTAGAGCTGGGGTTGAATCTAGGCAGGTGGCTCCCAATTCATGACTCTAATGCTAGCAAGTCTCTTCCTACCACTTAAATTCGCCACAATTCAGCTTCCCTATCGGTTTGTTTGTTTTTTTGTTTGTTTGTTTTTGTTTTTGTTTTTTTTTTGAGACAGAGTTTTGCTCTTGTTGCCCAGGCTGGAGTGTAGTGGCGCAATCTCGGCTCACTACAACCTCCACTTCCTGGGTTCAAGTGATTCTCCTACCTCAGCCTCCCAAGTAGCTGGGATTACAGGTATGCCTCACCACCACACCAGGCTAATTTTGTATTTTTAGTAGAGATGGGGTTTCTCCATGTTGGTCAGGCTGGTCTCGAACTCCTGACCTCAGGTGGTCCACCCGCCTCAGCCTCCCAAAGTGCTGGGATTACAGGCGTGACCCACTGCACCCAGTCCCCAGCTTCCTTATCTTTAAAATGCAGTTAAGACACTTCCCTTGCAAGGATTTTTAAGGATTAAAGCAGAAATCTATACATGAAATTCAAAAAATAAAACTAAAATAATTACCATTTAATCACTATAACGAGAGGAAATTTGGCTCAGGGCTTAAGTGTGAAATAAAGTAAGAAATAGAAACCTCCATACTTGACAGTAATCAAGACAAGGTAAAGGAAATAGAAATAAGATCAAGAAGATAAACACAGATCAATCTAAATACATTTTTCATATAAAAGGCCCTGGAGATAGCGGTGGCCAAACTGAAGACACAAATGGCCTAAAGTTCAGTTTCTTACATACACTAAGTCCAAGGGAATTTAGTTCAAGTGAGATCATAATTCCACAATGTTCATTTTCACCATTCCTGTGTCCTCTCGCTCTGCACTTAATACCCAGCCTTCTTGATGCAAACCTAGCAGGCAACATAGTGGCGTGATCCCCAGAGGAAACCACTTGGCACCTGACTCTTACATAGTGTAAAGTCCATGTCCTGTTGTCTTTCACAGTTTTATTGGGAGATGATTCACAGGATGGCTCCTGTGGTTCCTGCTGCAGCCAGGGGATGCAAAAGTGGCAATCTGACTTGCAAGAAAAATTAATTTTTCTAAGTTGGCAGTCACTGTGATGGTTTGGGGGCCTCCCATCCCTAGCTAAACTCCATGGACTACAGAGAGGAAAAGACAAAACTATCTTTGCAATCTCTTTCTGTGTGTCCCCCAAAAGACACTGTACCAGCTGTTTGTAGCAAAAATGAATGGATATCCATTTTGATGTTTATGTAGCTGTCAAAGGGTTCTCCTTCTTGCTCTCCTCTTGCCACTCTGCTCCCTGCCCTCTCTATTCAAGTCACCAGCCTTCTGTTTCTCCAGCTCCCCTGCTTCCACTCTAACTCAGGGACTTGAACATGGTTCTTCCAGGAACACTATCCTTCCTGTTTGTTATGAATCGAATTTTATGTCCCCACTAAAAGATATCTTCAAGTCCTAACCCCAGTATCTCACAATGTGACCTTATTTGGAAATAGGGTCTTTAGAGAGTTAAGTGAAAATGAGAAATTAGGATGGCCTTAATCCACTATGATTGGTGTATTTAAAAAAAGAAAAAAGAAAAAAGTCCGGGCACAGTGGGTCATTACTATGATCTCAGCATTTTCGGAGGCTGAAGCAGGCAGATGGCTTGAGCCCAGGAGTTTGAGACCAGCCTGGGCAACACAGTAAGACTCAGCCTCTATTTAAAAAAATAAATATATAAATATGTTTTAAAATGAAAGTTGGACACAGAGATATACACACACAGAGGGAAGATGATATGAAGACACACAGAGAGAAGACAGCCTCCTACAAGCCAAGCAATGCTTGAAGCTACCAGAAGGTAGGAGAGAGGCCCAGGACAGATCTTTCCCTAGTGCCTTCAGAGGGAGTATGGCCCAGCCAACACCTTGACTACAGGTTTCTGGCCTCCAGAATTGTGAAACAATACATTTGTGTTGCTCTAAGCCACGCAGTTTGAGGCACTTGGTTATGGCAGCCCCAGGAAACCCATACACCACTCCGTGCAAGGCTCTTTGTTTTTGACTTTTCAGCCTAAGCTTGACATTCTCTGGCCATCGTAGCTAAATGACCCCTGAATACTCTTGTGCTTGCCCTTTTTTTTGTTTCCTTCAAAGTGCTAACCACAACTGACATCTATTTAATCTCTCTCACTTGTTCTTTCTCTCTCTATGTGTGTGTGGGCACACATGTGTGTGGGTCTGTGTGTGTTTGTGTGCAACGTAAATTTCCTAGGGGAGTGTATTGGTCCACTCTCACACTACCATAAAGCTACTACCTGAGACTGGGTAATTTATAAACAAAGAAGGTTTAACTGACTCACAGTTCTGCATGACTGCAGAGACCTCAGGAAACTTACAATCATGGCAGAAGGGGAAGTAGGCACCTTCTTCACAAGGCGACAGGAGAGAGTGCTAGTGTGTGAAGGAGGAACTGTCAAACACGTATAAAACCATCAGATCTTGTGAGAACTCACTCACTATCATGAGAACAGCATGGGGGACCCCTCCCCCATGCTACAATCACCTCTCTCCCTTGACACATGGGGATTACAGGTCCGTCCCTTGACACATGGAGATTACAATTTGAGATGAGATTTGGGTGAGGACACAGAGCCAAACCGTATCAGGGAGGAAGCTATAATTTTCCTGTTCACATTTGTATTTCAAACATCTGACATAGTATCTGGAACATAGTATTTGCTAAAGAAATAAATATATTTAATGAATTAACAAGAACCTAAAACAAAACCAAATGAAAATTTTAAACAAATAACAAAGGAATAAGTGCAAATAATGCCTTCTGAGATGTGTCCTGCATGGTCGAGTTTGTCCCACCAGAATGCAATTTTAAAATGTGGCCCCAATGGAAAGCTGCCCCAAACTCTTAAGATCCTTCTTTTTTCTTTTGCTATTAAGCATCTCAGAACTTTTTGACTCATGTTACATCTCACCAGATTTGTGAGCTTGTAGGGAGCCACTCAATATTCATTTGGAGCCTCTGGGAAGTCTTGATGAGGCAAGCTCTGTAGGCTTCTCCCTTACTTGGTGAGAAAGTATTGATCAAACGAGAGAGTGTTTCACGAGATGTCAGGGAGAGTGAGGGAAATGGCAGAAAAGCTTGGCTGGGTTATTTACCAGCCCCTGCTGGCATCTTCATGCCTGGAAAATCAGCATTAGGGAAGGGAAACATAAAAGCTGCCTCTCATTGCCCATAACTCAAAGGTCAGAATTGAATAAATGCTAATATTGCACAGAAAATCGCCTTTGAAAAGTTCCTCTCTCCTTAGATCTATATCCAACATGCAAATGTACTGGTGTTTTCTTTTCTTCCTTAATTCCAGAGGGTTGTAGATGAGCGTATCATTTTATACCAAAACAGAATTTTCATCTTGGACTTCAATTCTGGATTGCACAGTTTAAAAGGCATATCACCAAAAGAGAACACAATTGGAGAAAGGTAATAAATAAGATCATAGAAAGGTGCTGGAAGAAGGATGTAAAATCATAGAATGCCATAATGACTAAAAGACGTAGTGATATCTATCCTAGAAAATAAAATACGTTATAATCTGTGGCATTCAGGAAGAAATAACTAAGGCCAGTGAGTATGACATCAGATGGAACAGGATTTTGGCTCAACCTATAGATCTTCCTAAATTCTAAAAATATCTTGTATTGAGATGTAATCTCTTAAGAGCAGCTGAGCTACCTGTGCAAGAAGAGGCCATTCTCTGGTCTGTTCTATAAAGGAGTCTTGTAAGGCAGTTGGAGTAGGCCTTCTACAGACTCCTTCAGCCCTAAAAGTTAGTGATATCATTAAAATTTCCCCAAGATCCAGCTTGTCTTAACCAGTCTTGATTTCAGAAAGACCGTTAAAATTTGTAAACCTTATTCAAAGAAGCCCAAAGATGCAAGGGTTGGGCATTTCTGTTCTTTTCACATTAAGATTCTCTTGCCCAAAAGACTAGCCATTTGGTATAAAGAAGAAGTAGCTGTTCTGTCAATTTTTTCTTGCTCACACTTGGTACACAAAGTTTTCTATAATCTGGCATCTACTTGTCAATTCAGGCTCAACTGCTTTTCTCTCTCCATACTCTCCTATCACCACCCTGCCAAGGTGTCACCTCCTTTAGAAGTCCCTTCTCTGAGATTCTTGTGAAGTATACAGGTTTGCATAATAAACATGTTTCCATAATTGTGCTTATCACACTACACTCTGAATGTCCTATTTCACACATATTTCATGACAGCAGAGCTTGAATGTCCATTACCTGATAGAGTGCCATGCACAGAGTAGACCCTCAATAAGATACTTTAAATGAATCAAATATAACCATAGTAATTTGAAATTGAATATAAAGCTTTTCAAGCCAGAGACAACGGCTCTTCTATATAATCTAGTAAAATATATAGAGTAGGTCTTTTCAAAATACTGTTTGTCATTGAATAAATGAATGCATTATCCCCAGCATAAATATTTTACTCCTCTCAAATTATATTAGTATTTGCTATTGCTCATTATCAGAAGCAATATTGTTTACTTGACAGTATCAATATTTTTGGTCACTCATCTTACCTTGCAGCTTTTCTTTTCTCCTTGTTTTTATTCCTTCTTCCATCCTTCAACTTCAATCTATTGCCCTTTTCTGGTCACTAAACTTCTCTTTATCCCCTTAATGTATTCTTTCTCTTCTTTAAAAACATTTTAAAGCTGTACATTGGATGCCAGTAATAGCAAAGTTTGTGTTTGAGACACAGAAATTAAGAAGGCATTCTATTTATGTAATGATCTTATCATTTACTGGAAAAAAAACAGACAAGTGAACCAATCACCAAAATAAAGTATTGCAAATGTGGGAAATGGGTAAAGACAGAGCATCACAGGAGCACAGAGACAGGACATCTACCCTAACAGGAAGGACCCAGAGGAGGTGACGCTTTGATTCTGTTTAATATCCTATCATAAATTGACTTACCCAAACCCCATAACTAGGATCAATATTCTACAAATGGAAGATTAAGGAAATGTCTACTTCTGTATTCTGAGTGAACACATCCCTGAACCACTGGTTATGAAAGTCCTAAGTATCCTGCATTCCTGGAGGAGCCTGTGGTAGCTGTGTCTTTTCATTCTAGTCATCTTTACAACGGGTACGAACTGCTGAAGGATGGTTTTGATCTTCCAATAATCCACACCAGCTGTTAGGAGTGGCGAGAGGGAGTGAGAAGGCAGATATGAGCACAGACTGATTTCCATAACTAAAATATTGTGAAAAACTTAAAATGTTCAATCGTTGAAAAACTGCCTAACTACATAGCAATGGAAGATGATGAAATAGAATAAGCAATGGAATAAGATGAAATATTAGAAATTCAATAAAAATAATGGCATAGATCTATATTTATCGACTTGGGAAGATGTTAATGACATTTTTTTTAGTGGAAAGGCAGTTCACAGTATAGCATATATGTATATTGCCCTGTTTTACTTAAGTGAAATGTGCATAATCATTGATGTGCCCTAAGGGACATAGAGAAGCATCTAGGCAGAATATTAATCAAAATGCATCATTATTTACTTCTCTGGATGGGGAATTTGTGTTGCAGTTATCTTTCCTCTTTGTAGAGTTGTGGGTTTATTTGACTTTTTAAAATTTGTGTGTCATTCAAAAAGCCAGCAGTATCATTTGCGAGCAAGGCCCCAAAATCTGACTGTTACATCCAAGCTCTTCTGTTTACTAATTTAAAAACCATCAGCAAGCTGCCAAATCACTTTGTGCTTCAATTTCTCACCTGTGAAATGGGAAGACTAACAGTAACTAACTCAAGTAGATGGTCTAAGGATTGAGAAGCAGGGACAAAATGCTTAGAATTGTCCCTGACACACAAGAGCTCAATCAATTTTAATAACTGTAAAATCACCTATGCAAAATTACAACAGTAAGAGAAATCTGACATGACCGACTCCATCTTGCTTCTAGCCTTACAGGCTGGCTGTCTTTGGTCATTCCTGGGCATGGGCCAAGCGAGCTTTGGGAGAAATTTAGTTTATAATTTAAATGATAATAGCCCTTCCCCAAAACTAAACTGCCCTTGTAAAACTAATGAAAGGCCACCAAATTAAAAGGATGAGAAGGGGCCTGAATTCTAAATAATTACCACTCATTATTCCAGAGGTCATAAGATTCGCAACTTTCCCAATTACTCTTGCAGATAACATCACTATTGTAGAAACAACAACTGGCTTTTTGAGGTATCTTTTCAGGTTTTTGCATTTCTGACAACTGGATAGCCCCACCTGGACCCACAACTGGTTCTGTGGCCCCCACGCAGGAACCGACTCAGCACAAGAGGATGGTTTTGATGCCCAGTGATTTCATCTTTGACCCAACCAATTAGCATGCTCCCTACCCTAGCCCCCAGCCTACCAAACGATCTTTAAAAAACAACAACAACAACAACAAAAAAAAAAACCTAACCTCTCAGCCTTCAGGGAGATTGATTTGAGTAAGAACTCCATCTCCTGTGTGGTGTAGTCAGCCTCCCATGCAGTTAACTCTTTCTTTACTGCAATGCTCCGGTCTTTATTTGTGCAGAGGGCAGGAAGAACCCATTAGACAGTTACAAGTGCTACGATGATTATTTAACAAAAGCAATGTAAATTCTATAACTTAAACTATATGGCTTACTCCTTTACCTTCTTCAAGTTCTGAATCAAATTTCATCTCATAGAACATTTTCCTGACCAACCTAAAATTGCAACAAGTTTTACCATTCAGCCCACATCCCTCACCATAGGTACTCTCTCTCCTCACTTTTTTCTCCAGAATGTCTTTCTCTACTTTATTTTCCTCCTCGGCACTCACTACTATCGAACATACTATGTAATTTATTTATTTATTCTGTTTACTGTTTGCCTCTGCCCAGTAGAATATCAGTCCCATGAAAAGAGGGATTTTTGTCTGCTTTTTTATTGCTGTATCCTCAACACCAAGAGCAGTGTTGGTGTACAGCGGACACTCAACAAAAATCTGCTAAATTAATGAATGTTAATGAAGAGTTTGTGATAACAATATATGGCATACACTGAACAAGTCCATTCAGCTTGTACCTTTAGTAGTAAGTGCCTTAACCAAAAATACCCACTTAGTGAAGCCATATCAGGTTGTTGTACCTGTGCAGCCACTGGTTTAACTAGAGAGGGACACTGACCCAAGAAGGGCCATGAACCATCAAGCGGGTGAAGCAGAGAAGCACAAGTGGTCTATCTCTTACTGAATAAGGGAAATGGTAAGTAATCACGCCAATCAGACTTGCTTTTTCTGGAGCTTTTTCTAGATATTCTGGCAAGTATAAGCCAAGTGTTAGGGTGAAGACAAAAGATTCATTAGCTGAGTGTGCTGGTGCATGCCTATAGTCCCAGATACTCAGGAGGCTGAGGGAGGAGGATCCTTTGAGCCCAGGAGGTCAAGACTGCAGTGAGTCGTGATCACACCACTTCACTCCAGCCTGGAGACAGAGAGAAACTTTATCTGAAGAAGAAAAAAGCAAAGACTCCTGGAAGGAAGGAGATAAAACAAAGTCAAAAAGGAGAGAAAGAAACTAACCAGAGCTGCCTCAACTCCTAACAGCTCTCAGTTCCAAATCCATTCAAGAATCACATTCTCCATTGTTGTTTGTTTTTTGCTGGCTGGTTTGTTTCCTTTGAGTGAACTATTTCCTTTGAGTGAATTAGTTTCCAGTCCTTATGCTCCAAAGAGCTAAATTAAAAACTGAAAATGGATTAATATACAAAATTACACACTGAATATAATCACAGTTACCTTTACTGTTACTTTTTTTGCTTTTTAATTTATTTTTATTTTCCAAGATCATCTTACCTAAGAAATGCCTAACATTTAAAAAATTATGGGCCAGGCACAGTGGCTCACTCCTGTCATCCCAGCACTCTGGAGGCCAAGGCGGGAAGATCACTTGAGCCCAGGAGTTTGAGACCAGCTTGGGAAGGATAGTGGGACCCTGTCTCTACAAAATTCTTTTTTTAAATTAGCCAGGCATGGTGGCATGTGCCTGTAGTCTGAGCTACTCAGGAGGAGGCTGAGGTGAAAGAAACCCTTAAGCCCAGGAGTTGGAGGCTGCAGTGACCAATGATCACACCATTGCACTCCAGCCTGGGCAACAGAGCAAGACTCTGTCTCAAAGATAAAATAAAATAAAATGTAAATGTAAATAATTTTATATGGATTTGTTTATAAATCAAAGACTCCTCATATGTGTAAACTGCATTGTATTTGCATATTATTACTTTTATTACACATAGAAAAAATACTAAAAGTAAATGATCCATCATGTCATGTCACAAATGGTTTCTTCCACACAGTGGGATTAGGTATGATTATTTCTCTTTGGTAACATGTTTTAATATTCATATTCCAAATCTGCTACAATTAGTATACTAAAATATTTTTAAATACCAGTAGATAAAGAGCATTCAACAAAAAATAGAATTGTTTGTTCATTTATTCATCAAGAACACTAAAATGAAATGCCTACCATTTGCCACCTAGTTCCATGGAATAATAAATAGGATGATGTCATTAGTAAGTTTCAAGAGTTATTTTGAACTATTGGCCATAATATCCTTGCAAGTTAATATTATATTTTAAAACTATTGTGAAGTCTAATAATACTTTCTTATGTGGAAATTAATTGCTTTTAAGAAGGACAAGGTGTAGAAAAGCTTTTTTCAGCTATACTTTCAGGGATGTTGCTCAGATTTTGATGTTTTTACCTGTGGAAGAAGATGAAGGTCAAAATGTTAATTTTGCAATCATTAATATTATGATTCTAATTATTACCATTATACATTTTTATAGCATGTTTCATCTTAGAGACTTGCGGTAACTAACTGCTTTGTCTACAAGCCGATTAACTCTGCACCAAGTCCGATGAAAATTTCTAGATGAAAAATAAAGGAGATTGTCATAATGGGGTTCACATATCTCCCATGAAGTGGAAAGAAACTAACGTGGTTGGTTTCACCTTCTTTCAAATTTGATATAATCTGAGCTGAACAGAAACTAACTGAAAAGTCCTGAAATTATCTCCCCCAGAATGTGAAGAGTGACAGGATCTGATCCAGCAGTTCCAGCGAGTGCATTCAATTTTGAAAGGCCAGTTAGATAAGAGAATATTGGCACAACTCTCCAGATATCCGTTCCCCAATTAACAATGTCATTTTCTGTTTTTCTAAGTGGAGACTAGGAAGTTTGTCTTGGCATTACAGATATCTGCTTGGAGCTTATTCTTTTCACAGATGGTGACTGTTCTGCTTCTACAGCTTTGAAAAGATGTGGGTATAGGTAATGGGGGGTGATGGAGAGAACGAAAATAGTAATATCTATATAAACACTATCTTATACCACTATTCCTTCCGGGCCTACTATGCTCAAGTTCCTACTTTGCAGGAGCCCGTATGTTAGTGAGAAGACAGGCCCCTATCTAAACACACTAGTGAAAAATCAAATATAGGGGTCTTCCCACGTGATTTTCTTTGACTTTGCACATCTAAGGACAAAGAAAGAGAAAACGTTACACTTATGTACAGGACTTCCCAATTCCCGGGCTGCAGACCAGTACTAATCCGTGGCCTGTTAGGAACCAGACCACACAGCAGAAAGGTAGCAAAGGGCAAATGAGCATTACCACCTGAACTCCTGTCAGATCAGCCACTACATTACATTCTCATAGTAGTGCTAACCCCATTGTGAACTGCACAAGCAAGGGATCTACGTTGTGTAATCCTTATAAGAATCTAATGCCTGATGATCTGAGGTGGAACAGTTTCATCCTGAAACCCAGGAGTTGGAGGCTGCAGTGACCAATGATGGGGCAGTGACCACCTCTGCCCCATCCGTGGAAAAACCGTCTTTCACAAAATCGGTCCCTGGTGCCAAAACTGTTAGGGACCGCTGCTCATGTATGATTATCTGAGTGTGGTATGGGAGGTGTGTTGATATATGTGCTAAACACTTCTATGCATAAAACACTTAGCACATCCACTCTACTCTTTGCTCCAATAAACTTCTTTGCAGCCAAGTATGTGGATGAGTTTCTGATGTGGAAGACATTAAAGAATTACTTCAAGAAAAGAAAATATCAAGAACTAGGAAATATTATTAATCAAGAATGATTATTCTGGTTTTCAGATACCTTAATTTTAAATCTCAATTATCTGCCCTCTTCTACCCATCAGCATTTCAGACAGCAGCCTACTGTAAAGCCATTTGAATTCTAGCCAGTAGTTTACATTTCAGTTCCCTCTTTCTTTGATAGCTATTGGAGGAGCAATTGTATTTCATGCCTGAACTGATTCAGAAGTACATGAACAGAGGCCATTTTCTGTGACACAGTTTTTCTATTCCATAGTAAGACCCTAACAAAGAAACTGTTAGAGTTTCTAGTATCAGAAACTTTAACATCCTTTTGCATGTCACTGTCAGACACCAGCCAGGGAGCCTACTTTTGGCTCTTCCAAGAAGGTCGGATGCTGAACCATCAATAACTGGCAACAATGACAAGAAGATGGAGCTATCTGATGAGAACTCGATGGAATCTGTCACTGGAAAGAGCTTATCTTTGCTGAACACCTGCAATGTTTCTCTTTTAAAATATATCTTCTGAGTGAAAAGTAATAATGTCCACCTGTTTAATAGGGAGTTCATTTATTCAAATTTTATATGGACAAATCTAAAAAGGAAATAGAAATTGTGTGGGAGGGGGATGGAGGGGGGTTTAATACATCCCATATAAAATAGACTCAATTATTAGGAGCCATACAGTAAGTATGTGAGGAGTAAGGGAGGATACACTTTAAAAGACTTGTACAAAAATATTCAGAATAGCTTTACTCCTTATAGCTAACATGTAGAGACAATTCAAATGTTCATCAACAGGAGAATGGTATATTCTTACAACTTGATATACTGTGGTGGGATTTTTTTGTCTATCTGCTTGTTTGTTTGGTAGAGACGAGGTCTCACTATGTTGCCCAGGCTGGTCTCAAACTCCTGGGCTCGAGTGATCCGCCTACCTTGGCTTTCCAAAGTGCTGGGATTATAGGCATGAGCCACTGTGTTTTATTGAGATAATGGAACACTATTTCACAATTTTAAAATGTAGCAAACTATTGATACACACAGCAACACATATAAATCTCAAAAACTTTATTTTCAGATGAGTCAGAAACAACTACATACTGTGAGATTCCATTTATACTGAACTCCAAGAATAGGCAAAACTAACACCAAATATTTTTACTGATCCCACTCGATGTACAAATAGCTGTACCTCTCATTCTACACATAATGAAAACTGATGCTGCTGAAGCCAATTGGCAAGGTTATGAGGATAATTAGCAGCGAAACTGAGATGTGAATTTCCAGACATAGGCTGCCTTCTCCCACCTCTTATTTTTGCAGTGAACACATTTGTAGAGCCTACCCTTTTCCAGGTACTGTGGCAAGCATGAAAATCAAATAGTAAAAATAAAGTTGGCCTAACTGGCAATAAAGCATAGAGGGCAAGAACATATTTATCGCAAAACAAATATATTGAGTTGATCACATGTAAAAGAAAACTTCTTAACAGAGTAAAGACTGTTCGTCTCACATCTTTAAACCCTTACCTATACCCAATTTTCTAGGCAACAACTTTGGTCCTTGGGTACTGATCTTCTCTCAGGAGGATACAGAAGCTGGAGGTCTGTTCTTAAATGCAGCCATAGGAAATGAGTCCACCATTTCCTGCCATATCTCCAAATTCCTCCCCAGTTTCATCTCCTTTGTGAAAGCTAACAGTTTATTTCTCTTCTCTTTATTAAAGCACATATTCCAAGCTGCAGTTTTTTTAACCTCTACTTGCTTCCCTAACAATATTGTGAATTTCTTTGAGAGAGAATGACGTCATTCATCTCAACATCCACTGAGTCAAAAATGATGCCTACACCTCCCTGTGCCTATTGGCTGGACCTTACACCTGCCTGGCAATCTGGACCCTTTCCATCATCCAGTGCTGAATTCTTACTCCAGGTTCTATAGCCCCATGTGTCTTATGCTCTGGAGGGATAATGGCCCCATTATCTAATATAAGACATGTGTATGTCAATCTTGAGTTAAGCCAGAGTCCCCAGACTTCAGATGTCCTTCCACAGCCTTAGGATCATCCGTTCTATTTCATCATTAGCCCTTCCTCATCCAATCTAGAGATCAAGTCAAATCAACGGCTCTTGAAAGAGGAAAGTAATGTGGAAAGGAAGAGGCTTTATCTGATTCAGCACATTGCCCTTTCCTTCCTGGAAGCAGTCATCTGAACAAACAAGGAGTTAATAGCCCTCAGGGCTATATTCTAAAGTTCTCTTGAGAAATTACAAGATACAGCAGAGTAAAAAATAATTTTCCTTGGAAAATCATTCTCATATACAATGATGAGGAGTGACTACACCATGACAAAATAGTTAATGAAGAAATAGACAACCCAAACTGATGGCTGTCAGAAAGACAAAGAAAAGCCTGGTACTTCAAATCTTTTTTCCTTTCCTTTCTACTCAACAACGTTGCATTGTAGATAGTAGTTCAAATGGAAAGAACAAAAATGGTGCATGAGTCTACCTAGCACAACCACCTCACTTAATTCGATGGGAGGGAATATCTGTCAATATACTTGTGGTCCAAGCACTGACTGATTGGAGACTCTCCTTCCATCCCACCTCTTCTAATGTTATTTAACAAAAAGGTTAGATGCTGCTACATGGAGCCTCAGGCATGATAAAATGAAGAAGGTTTTAACACTTTCTTGCTATTGCTCTTTAGTTTTTTGTTTACAATTTCTTTAAAACACATCATTGAGAACGTACTTGAATTTCATCATAACAGTTAAAACAAATAAACTTTTAAAACCAGGTGTATTAGTACTCTTTTGCCATGAGCATCTGCTCGGTTTAAGAATATTTATTCAGGACCTAAGATATAGCTCCAGGCTTTTCTTTTTTTCTAATTCAGCCACGAGTTGCAAAGAGCCTTCATTATGAAAATTTAATTGAGCCACGTGGTTTTGTGTCAATATGCACTGTAAAATATATTCCTTCTGCCAATTGGAAAGATATTTTTCTTAGCTAGGTTTATAAAATTCTACCTCTTTCATTTCTCTCTACCATTCTGAAATAGATCCGGTTTCTGGCAAATTGAGTCAGTAAGTAGAATTTACTTTTCTTCGTAACTGTTTTATTTCCCCAAAAAATAAGTACAACAAGGAAAATGAAGCAGGGCTGGAATAAATGGCTGTCAACTCAACAAATCTTAAGTAAATTTTATGCCTGGTGCTGCCATTGGTATTCAATATCACTAGATATTTTACCTTGAATAATCACTGATGGACATTGATTTTGCCTTTGCTCTTCACAGTACAGCAAAATTAATGTGAAAGTCAGACTCAAATGAGTCCCAGTGGTGTCCTCCGATCTATCTCTGCTGAGAAGCACATTTCAAATACAGAAGAAATGGCAACCAGCTGAGACCCAATGTATCTTGTATTGTAACAATTAATGGATATGAATAGCCCTCACAGGAGTGCTCAGCTTACCTTTATATCAACTTTGGAGGTGAGAGTCTGAAACAGTTCATTGAGGTTAATATGTAGTGGTTTTATGCTTTGATTAATTCTCACCAATTAAAATGATGATGTTTCTCTTTTTTCACATTATATTTTTGTAAGTATTCTTTTGGGTATATGGATATAACCATGAAATGTTAACAAGGGGGCAATAATTGCATAGGAATTTAGAGTTACAGAGAAAATATTTTCCTGAGTGCACTTAAAAAAAAAAAAAGAAAAGAAAAAGAAGGGAATGACAGAATGTACTGTGATATTTAGTGGGAACAGTAGCAGTGAAGATAAGGAATAGCATATAGCTCTTTATCCTTGAATAAGGATATTTAAGGATACCCCAAGAGGGATATTGATGATCTGTCATGCTAACGGCACCTGAAACAACACCTACCACTTATTTGTTTCAGACTAATTCAGACCATGTGGCAGAACACTGGAGAAACCATAAGCTACCATTTTAGGTGAATTTTGGACTGTTAAAGATCATGAATCTTTATACACTGATAATGTTTCTTCATTTTTGCACGTCCCAGCACCCAACCCAGTTCTTCAGGCAGAGGAGCTAGGTAGGTGTTTGCTAAAGTTTGAGGTGTAGAAAATAAAAGACTTACCTAACATTATCTTTGTGTAGCAGATATAGTTAGTGCTTCATTCTTCAAGTCCTGAACTCTCACTTCTGAGCTCTGTACTCACCAATGGCATTTAATGGCACACAGATGCAACTCTCTGCCTAAAGATTTTTCTGGTCACCCAAGCAGTCTTGCCCAGGTGTTTACTATCATATCACTAGATGCAGCCTTCAATGAATGACAGCAGGAGTTAGTGGATAAATATCTCAGCATCCTCAGATCTTGGGTGGGAAAACTCTGAGGGATAGTCTGCAAAGCCCACCAGAGCTTCTTAGAGGAATTGATCCCTGGGGCTCACAGCACTAATCGTCTCATTATTACAGTCGGTATTTTCTTCCTTCCCTTCCCTGTCTCACTTTTGCCTCCCGCTACTGGTGCCTCTTGGAATCACCTTCCACATACACTAGTTGTACTTCTTGTAGGTCAGCTTCTAGGGAAACCCAAATTAAGACACATTGTTTGTCAACATTCCTTAGGATGCCAAAAAAAAAATAAAAATAAAAAAAGATGGTGCATGGCATCCTTTGCCATGCCGTGTTTTAAAAGGCAATACAACCAGGCAGCTATAATACTCAGTTCCAGTGTCTGCAGCTTAACACCTCTTTGCATTACACTGACATGTTTTCAGGCATGTCTGTTAACTGTAGACCTCCTGTAGGTGTTTGTATTATATTTACAGCATCTGCTTTAGGACTAAAGCAGTGATCACAAAAGTAAAAATGATCTACACAGTTAATCAGATTGCTTCATGGACAGGAAAAAACTATAGCTAATAATTTATCTTCAATGCTTTTCCAGGTTCAATCTTATCCCTTGAGCTGTGTGTGCAACACAGACTGAAGAAGAAATCTGGTAATTATTTGGTATAATTTAATGAAAATAGATGGCCAATCTAATAATACAAGGCGCAAAGTTACATAAGGACTAGGTTTCATCTGTGTTGATGATACAACTGCCGAATTACCACTTTAATCTCTCCTGAATCTTTGCCTCCATTAATGGAACTGACTGCAATGTCATTGGATTTTCTTTTTACCATTTTCACAATCAACAGAGTTTTAATCAATTGCATTGATTTTTCTCAGTCCATCTCAGCATTTTGAAATATATTATGTCAAATATTAAGACCAGATAACTCCATGTTAAAAGCAGATGCTTCCATTAATAATCAATGAGAGGGCAGAGGGGCAACACAAGAGATACTAAAGCAAAGGATCCTTGAAGGTACATATTGCTAATTAAATTTATTACCAACCCTGTGACTTTGAAGAAAGCACGTGAGCCCTCTGAGCCCATGTTTTTCATCCGTAATGGAAATAATAATTTCTAATTTTCAGGGGTTTTATGAAAATTAGAAATAAAATATCTAATGTTGCCTGCATACAGCAAGTGCTCAGAGTTGTAATTTTTGTTTTGGTATTGCTCAATCTTTCCAGGCTAATTTCTAGTCCAATTGTATCAATTGCCTCTGAAATTGATCATGCTTCTTTGGGAAAGCTTTGCAAGTCATGTTTCTTTCAGTTCACAAAGGATCAGTTTTAGCCAAGGCTTTCATATGCTTACAATTTCAATCAAGTCAACAAACAAATAAAACTTTGCATGGGCAGCTCAGAATGAAAGGTGCCTGTTTCTCTAAATGATGGGTTTCCACAGAAAGGAAATACAATTTTAAGATAAGCCTAACAACTTAATAAAGTTCAAAATGTCACTAATTTAGAAAGAAAACTAAATTTGAAATTATTATTATTTTGGAGTTTATGTTTTAGAATTTAGCCTACTAAATTTCCAGCTGTAATTAATAATTATATTATTCCAAAGACTAAATGAAATAATGAAATTAAAATACCGAGCACAGTAGTTGGCATAAAAAGCACTCAAATAAGTATAACTTCATAAAAAAAGAAGAACATAAAATTGCATTACCATTCTTGCTGTATCATCGTACAAGATACTTTGGATGACATATATTATTTTACCCTAATATTATATATCAGAGATATTAATTATGTAACATTTCCTTATGCATTTAAGATCCAGAGACTTCATAAAGAAGCAGAATTTTAAGTGCCTTCTTCACTTTTTCTCCATAAACTGCATTTGCCTTCTGTCTTGAAACTGAACAGCAGGGAAATATTCCCAACCATTCATTTTCAATAATTTAAATTTAAGATTTTTGTTTTAGAGAGAATAAAATATGCCAGTCTAAGGACTTGTTTCTGCCTCTGGACTCAGATTGTCAGGATAAGATGCATCCCATGGCACACAGCCCAATTTGTAAAAATGATCTGAGTTAACCAAAAACAATCATATGTCTAGAAAACATTCCCAAGCTTTCCATTTGGGATTTGTAATCCCAGAAGGCATGTAATCCAACTAAAAGATGAGATCTTTCCTATCTTATTAAAAGTCCAAAAGATCATGACATGTTAGTCTTACGACAATAACACAATGTTCATTCATACACACACACATACACACACACACACACACACACACACACACGATTACAGTTGGCATTGTTATTTAATATGCCATTCATTTCATGTCAATTTTTGAGTTTTCCACCAAGCAACTGATTGGAAAGTTAGTGCTATGTGCAAATAACCTTTTACTTTCAATAAAGGAATGTGATTTGGGTCTTTTCCACCTTCAAATTAGAAGGTACATTAACTAAATTTTGATGATAAATCATTTAATAATTTATAAGGAAATAAATATGACATAAAAGATCACTGCAAATGTGTACTGTTTGATTTCCTCTTAAATATAATTGAAGAAAACAATTGGTCTTGTGAATTGTTGATTGGGGTGGAAATGAGAGCATGGAGCTCATTTTTAAGTCTTATACAATTCCTGTGCTTGGTCAGCATGGACTTAAACACTGTTAATGAATCCAGCAACCATGATCCTACCCTATAAATGCTCCATTCTGGAACCAGGATGGAAGTCAGGACTTCTTTCCTATTTCAATAATAACCTACTGCCTGGCATATACCAAGAGGTACCCAAAGCCAACTTCTTTGCACGAAAATTAATATTAGGTCTCATTGCTTGAAAAAAAAAATTAAATTTGGCTGGTTAACTACATAGGATATGACAGTGTGTTAGGGAAGTATTTGGATAGACTACAATCACAGTAGATTTTAAGGCCCTTTCTTGTATGAAATGCAGATATAAACTTAAAATTATCTTTGCAGAGCCATGCATTCATGGAAGGTACAGAGTGTCCACAGATAAGCTGAATTTTGGAATCCCAAATAATTCTGTAAGAGATAAAACTCTGAAAAGAAAAAAGTTTAGCAAATATTTCCTTATTTTTCCAATTGTCATAAAATTTGCTTCAAGTTGAACACTGTTATCACCATTTTAGGAATGGAAACTGAGGCTCCAAGAGCATCAGTAACTAGATAAAAGTCATATGATGTAGCAAATTATATTTTGCAAAAATAATTGCCACCAAACGTTTTATCCCACATGCTCCTTACAATGTGACCTGTGGGTGAAGTCTATGGTCCTTTCCCTTTATTCTGGGTAACCTTGTGAGTACTGTAACCCACTGAGTATGGCAGAAGCAGTGAATATGGTGCTATTTCACTTCCAAGGCTAGGTCACAAAAAGTCGTGCAGCTTCTGCTTTGCCCTTTTGGGATGCTCACTCCGGGGAAAGCCAGGTACCATGTAAGAAGCCTGACTACCCTGAGAAATCACATGCAAGTGTTTCAGTCAACAGCCCTTGCTGAGCTTGTGGCCAACAGCCAACATCAACTGGCAGCCATGTGAGTACCCTAGCTTGGACATCTAGCCCAGCCAAGCCGTCAAATGACTGTAGCCCTACACAACATCTAGCTTTAACTGCATGAGAGACCCCAGATGAGGACTTTCCAGCCTGGCCCTTTAAAATTTAAGAATTTCTGAAAATCATGACAAAATAAAATGCCTGCCTTAAGCCACCAAGATTTGGAGCAATAACTGGGATATGCAACAAATCATCAAGATAGGATCTGGAACTGGGAGGGTCTAATCCAAGGATATTATTTTTTCCACTGTTCACAATGGGAGTTTTGGTGGAGAGAACCCATAGTTTTCAAATCACCTTTCTTTTAGTGAATTGAGTGATTAAACAGGTAAACCCAATTAAGACTAAGGTGGAACTAAGGTAAAAGAAAGTAGCAGGTAGGATGTTGAGACATAACATTCAGTACACCATTAAACTAAACCAAAAGCATAAAAGGGGTCTTTGAGGAACAGGAATCTGGATCAGTTCTTGTGATTTAGTGGGTACTTAGGAGACAAAAATGTACTAGAATAAAGGTTTCTACTTTATCCCCACTTCCCAGAAATATCCTCTGTCTCTCAGAAACAAAATAAGGCAAGTACTTGAAAAATGGACAGTTGTTTAGATTTTAGCCTTAGCACAACTCACAGAAGGGATCAGACAGTTAGTGAATGCAGAAATCTACTGGAGGCAAGCATCTCTCATAAGGATGAAGCGAGCAATTGAATTTGTTCTTGTCAATCATCATCAAAAATGACATATTGAGTATCCATGGTGAACAAAGAATCCTGAGATTGGGGAGAAAAAGGAACAGCATTTAATGTTTACCCCTAGGAATTTTAGCAAGCCCTCTAGGGATAAGAAAAGCCTATGTGAAATACGTGAAATGATGGCACAATTAACTTACTTTTTGCTTAAATACATGCACTTCCACCAAGAACCTCAGGCATCATAAAAACAAGGAGATATAAGAGAAGCAGCCTAACATTTGAAAGCCCAAAGCAGACAGTGTTTTTACAGCAAAACTGTGGGATAATTATTTTTCTCATTGCAAATAATAAGACAAGATTAAAGAGGCAAGGTGATTTGCTCAAAGTCACACAAGAGTCGAGTTTGTTTTGGAGCCTGTCAATTAAGAATCATACTTTCTACTTATTGTACAATGCAGTAGAAACTGAAGACTCATGATATCTCAAAATACAGAATTAATAAGAATTAATGAACATCCCTCCCATACAACAAAAAAAAAAACCCATAGGCACATCCACGCTAACTTGCCTTCACATTCCCTACATCACTTGATTTTCTGAAGCCTTTAGTTCTTTTCCTGCCTTTGAGTTGAATTAAAGCTTGAATTCTATCATTGACTCTGCTTAACTCCTGAAGTCATCTTTATACGTGCTGTCCCTGTGGCCTCCAACCTGCCTCCAGGCCACACATGTGTAACCAAATCAAGTATTTTTTTTAAAAACCTTGCACACATTTGTCTTGATTCCTTGATAAGAACTAAGCCTGAGAAATCTACTTTACATTCACATTCATCCATGCTTTCAAACTACTTTCCCTCCCTTAGACTTGCCTATTTGATTGCTAAGAAACCTAGACAACCATACAAAAAGTGTTCAGAGAGAAAACTATACATGGGCCTGAATTTGTCAGAGTTGTTTTCCATGATTAAGCAGGTCTTGAGCATGACGTTAAGAATGGAGGGATGACTTAGATCATCAAGAAACGTAGAAAGAATATAATTTCATGAAGGGGTTGAAGGTGCAACTATCATAAAATTCACATTTCTTATTTTTCAGTAATATGTGTTTTTACCTAAAATTTAAAATAAAAGATAGACTTGCTGGGAGTGGTGGCTCATGCCTGTAATCCTAGCACTTTGGGACGCTGAGGCGGGCAGATGGCCTCAGCTCAGGAGTTTGAGACCAGCCTGGGCAACATGGTGAAACCCTGCCTCTAGTAAGATACAAAAAATTAGCCAGGTGTGATGGTGTGCACCTGTAGTCTCAGCTACTCAGAAGGCTGAGGCAGGAGAATCATTTGAACCCGGGAGGCAGAGGCTGCAGTGAGCCAAGATCATGCTACTGCATTCCAGACTGGCCAACAGAGCAAGATTCCATCTCCAAAGGAAAAAACAAACAAACAAAAAAAGACAGACTTACATCAGGTAAATACTCTGCCCCGGGCATTTTTTCTGTGTATTTATATACGATTCATATTGATAACTAATAGGCTTTGGATAGATACGCTGGCTAAAAGATGGAGACTCCAAGGCAAGCTAAATGGCAGGACAAGCTAAATCCAATCTTTGTACCTTGGAGACTTTTTCCCATCACAAGTCAGGTGATGTAAACCTAGCAGAAATGAAGTCTTAAAAAGATAATTATTTATGGAAGACTCTTTTTCAAATGCAAATTGATGCCTGGAGCAGTTACCTTAATGCCCCCCTCCACTCTCCCATACCACTTAGTACCTTCTGGAGAGATTTTTTACACTTAAAAATAACATTATTGTAATTTTAACTGTATTTCAGGGGATTGAAGAAAGGACCTAGATGTTTACAGCTTTCAACTTTTTAAAAAAGCCAAGTACTCCCTAGCTGTGTTGATTATAAGGTTTTTTTTTTTCTTTCAATTCTTTATTCTAACTTACTCTTTAGTATCAAATTTATGATGACCACCATCAATTAAGCAAAAATTTGTTCTTCTCTCTGCCATTTGCCTTTCAGCTATATTTTCACTGCTATAGACTGAATGTTTGTGTTCCCCACTCCCCAAATTTATATGTTGAAATTCTAACTCCAGTGTGATGGTATTAGGAAGTGGGTCCTCTCCTTTCATGGGTGACTAAGTCATGAGAGTGGAGCTCTTATTAATGGGATTAGTGCCCTTCTAAAATAAATTCCAGAAAACTACCTCACTCTTCTACTATGTGAGAACAACGGCAAAAAGTCAGAAGTCTGCAACCCAGAAGAGAACCCTCACCAGAACTCAACGTGTCGTCACCCTTACCTGGGACTTATGGTCTCCAAAACAATAAGAAATAAAATTCTGTTGTTTAAAAACCAGCCATTGTATGACATTTTGTTACAGAAACCTGAACTGATTAAGAGAGAAATTGGTGCTGAGAAGTGGGTGTGCTGCTCTAACAAATACCTAAAATGTGGAAGTGCCTATGGAAATGCGTAATGGGTAGAGGCTGGAAGAATCTGGATGTGCAAGCTAGAAAAAGCCTACATTGCCTTGCATTGCCTTGAGCAGACCTTTAAAGGAGATTCCAATGAGAGCTTAGGAAGAAAAGAGGAGACCTATAGAGAAAACCTCAACCTTCTTAAAAGAATATCTAAGTAATCATGAACAGAATGTTGGTAGAAATAGACAGTAAAGCCCATACCAATGAAATCTTGCACAGAAATGAGGAGCACACTATTGGAAACTGGAGAAAAGGTTATCCTTGTTATAAAGTGGCAAAGAGCTTGTCTTTATATCTTAGTGTTTTATACAAGGTATTTAGCTGAAGCTATTTCTCAGAAAAATGTTGAAGGTATGGCTTGGTTCCTCATGAATAGTTATATAGCAAAAAGTGAGAAAAGATAAATCACTTACAGATTACATTATTAAGCAAAAATGAATCAGAACTAAAAGAATGAAAAATATTCCAGTCTCTCCATATTGCAAAAAATGAGAATGCTAAGGATGTGGCCAAGTGTTGATAATGAGATTCATTTGGATCAGCTATCTCAATAAGAGCCAGAAACAATTCTCCAAGTCAATAGGAAAATAACTCTGAAGACAATTCAGAGACCACCAGAGCTGCCACTCCCATCATAGACCCAGAGTGTGAGGGCTCAAGGGCAACAGCAGTTTCAAAGGAGGGGCTACCATCACCTGTAGGACCCTGGCATATGCTGGCTCGGCACTGCCTAACATCAGGAGCTCCACTGCCCACACTCTGGTGCTGTGCTACTCAGTTGTCCCAGGTGCAGCTTCAGCAGGCCACAGTGTGGTGCAAGCTACAGTGGCAACCCCTCCGAGGGCACAAGCAGCCAATTCAGTCTTTGGCAGTGTCTGCATAGTGCTGGTGCACAGAATGCACAGGCCAGAGGGTACAGATGCCTCCACCTAGGTTTCAAAAGACACAGACACCTGAAGCCATAGAATAGTGACCTCTTCCTAAGAAACTACAGGAGTAGGGGTCCAGCAGACAGCCACAGCTGGAGCAGGGCCCAGACAGAGCCACTGTAGGACCTTCCCATGGAGTCATGGGAGGTGACATCACTAACCCAGTGGGCCTTCATGTCAAAGCATTAAGCCAAAGAGAATTATTCTTTTTTTTTCTTGCCCTCCCAGCAAAAGCTAAGAAAAGGAGAATTATTCTTGAGCCTTGAGATCACATGTCCAAACTATAAGACAAACTCCATGTGACTGTAATTCGGATGACAAGACAAACTCCATGTGATCTGTTCCTCCTTTCTTCTTTTCTATTTCTCCCCTTTGGGATGAAATTGTCTAGCTTATGCCTGTCTCATCACTGCATTTTGGAAACACATAACTTTATTGGCTTCACAGGTTCACAGCTGGAGGGCAATTTGCCTCAGAATAAATCATACCTTGAGTCTCATTCATATTTGATTTAGAAGATATTTAGGTAAGCCCTTGGATTTTAGACTTCAGAGTTGTTGCTGGGACAAGTTAAGACTTTGGAGGCTGTTAGGATGTAATGAATGTGTTTTTATGTGATAAGACCATGAATTTGGGGAGGTACAAGAGTGAAATACTATAGATTGAATGTTTGTGTTTCCCAAAATTCATATATTGAAATCTTAAGCTCCAACATGATGGTATTAGGGAGTGGGGCCTTTGGAAGGTGACCAGGTCATGAGAGTGGAACCCTCACGAGCAGCATCAGTGCCCTTATGAAAGCGACCCTGAAGAGCTCCCTCACTCTTCCACCATGTAAGGACACAGTGAAAAGATAGGAGTCTATGAACAGGAAGCAGGCCCTCATCCAACACCACATCTGCTGGCCCCTTGACCTTGACTTTTCAGCCTCTAGAATTGTGAGCAATAAATTTCTATTGTTTTTAAGCCACACAGTTTATGGCAGCCTGAACAGACTAAAACTATCACTACCTAATAGTCATTCATGTAGAATGTTAGCCTAAGAGCAGGGCTCTGGAACAAACCCGTTTGAGTTAAATTCTCAGCTCTGTCACATGTCACAATAGGAGTATAGACACATTGCTTAGACTTTTTGAGTTTAAAGTTCCCTATTTGTAAAATGGCGATAATAATAGTATCTCCATCACAGGGTCTTTCAAAAGCTTAAGTGGGGTAATATTTATAAAATGCTTTGGAAGTTTCCTGACACATAGTAAGTCCTTTACATATGTTATCCATTGTAAGTACGAAGATGTCAAACTGAAGAGGGCAGGAATTTTTGTCTGCATTTTTCACTGTTGTGGCTGTAATACCTAACACAGTTCAAGTGCAATGAATAAGAGCTATTGTGCACAAAAGCATTTGCACTGAGAGAATAGGAGGAAAATTATAGGTCACCTAGACTAGTGGTTATCAAAGGGGTAACCCTGGGGCAATTAGCTTCTCCTGGGAACTTGTAAGATGCAAATTCTAAACAAGAAGAGCCAAGATGGCCAACTAGATGCAGCCAACAAGGGCTTATGCCACCAAGAGACCAGACCATCAAGGAGACCAGCACACGCTGAGCAGATCTTCAGAAGGAAGGCACTGAGAGTGGACAAAGAGAGCATGCAAACCCTGGGCTGAAGTGGGAGGAAGCTGGGAAACCTGCATGGCTAAGCACCAGGACTCATTCCTGGCCCCAAGCAGCTCCTAAGAAAGTACTGAGTTAAACAGACGTAGACTGGCTCACTCTCACCATGGACCTCCAGAATCCTAGCTGAGGGAGACCCCATGACACCAACAGACATTTGAGCTGGCAGCAAGAACTGCTTGGACAGTTGGCAGTGACAGGACTTCACCCTGTGCAGAGCCCAGAGGGTTTGGCTCAGGCTGCAATGGAGCATGGCCTGGGACACCCATCCCCCAAAGTTCACCACACTTTTCTTTTTGGTTGTTTTTTGTTTGTTTGTTTGCTTGCTTGCTTGTTTGTGTTTGAGATGGAGTTTCATTCTTGTTGCCCAGGCTGGATTGCAATGGTGCAATCTTGGCTGACCTCAACCTCAACCTCCCAGGTTCAAGCAATTCTCCTGCCTCAGCCTCCCAAGTAACTGGGATTACAGGTGCCCACCACCATGCCCAGCTAATTTTTTGTATGTTTAGTAGAGATGGGATTTCACCATGTTTGCTCTGCTGGTCTTGAACTTGTGACCTCAGGTGATCACCTCGGCCTCCCAAAGTGCTGGGATTACAAGCATGAGCCAAGAGTCTTTGGCCTTTGTTGACTGTTGAACTTGGACGTAGCAAAGCTATCCTGCTACAGGGATGGGACCAGTTTGATCTGAGTACCCCACTGTCTGATGGTCTTTCCCAGGGTCTCTGCCTGGCCTCACCCACTCACAGCACAGCCTCAGATGCTCAACCAGGGCACTTCCCAGTAGTCAATGCCATAGCTCCTTCACCAACAGATGCTGTCTAACCATCAGAGAGCTTCTGCAGAAGAGCCCCTGCCGACATGCACCTGCATGCAGCCTCACTGCTCCACTTTGCCAGTGCACACTTGCTGGCAGCCTCCCCCACCACATTGCTGCTGCACATGCATGCATAAACCTAGCCACCCCACCACCAACAGTGCACATGTGTGGACCTCACCACCCTACTGCCACTGGCACAGGCATGTACGCAGACCGTGCAACCACTGCCCAGCCCCACCAGCATACATGAGCATATGGACCACATCACGCCATCACTCAGCCACCCTGTTGCCACCAGCACGCATGTGCACATGGACAACCACTGCACTAGTGCCCCACCACTACCAGCATGCACATGCAAGTGCAGATCCCACCGCCAACACCCCAACAAAGAGCCTCTGCCAGCTGAAGTGTTCCCAGTCTGCCAGCACCTCTCATCAGAGTGTTGTTGCTGGCAGACTGGGAACATTTCAGCACAGCAGGTTTAACCTGTAGGAGCCAGAGAACCTAGCCCCTCAAGGTTAGAGCACACAGCCCAGGAGTGCCAAGGTGACCCTTGATCCCCATCCAGAAATGAAGTTAGTTGACTAAACCCAACTTATACTGCAGTCAAAATCTTAAGGGCATTAAAAAATATAAAAGCCAAAAGACAGCAACTTCAAAGATTAAAGGAACATCAGCCGACAGAGATAAAAACAAAACAAACAAAAAACAACAACAAAAAAAGTGCAAGAATTCTGACACCTCAAAAAGTCAGAATTTTTCTTATCTCCAAACAACTGCACTAGATCCCCAGCAATGGTTCGGAGCCAAACTGAAATGGCTAAAATGTCAGACACTGTATTCAGCATATGGATGGCAACAAAGACCATCAAGATTCAGGAGAAAGTTGAAACTCAATCCAAGGAATCTAAGGATTACAATAAAATGATACAGGAACTGAAAGACAAAATAGCTATCTTAAGAAAGAACCAAACTGATCTAGTAAAACTGAAAAACTCATTACAAAAATTTTATAATGCCATCAGAAGTATTAACAGTAGAACAGATCAAGCTGAGGAAAGAATGCCAGAGCTCAAAGATCAATTCTTAGAATCAGCTCAGTCAGACAAAAATCAAAGAAAAAAGATTAAAAAGGAATGAACAAAACCTCTGAGAAATATGGAATTATGTACAGAGACCATGCACCAAAAGATACATGCATACAGCTTTATTAACAATAGCAAAGACATGGAATCCACCTAGATGCCCATCAGTGATGGACTAGATGAAGAAAATGGGGCACATATACACCATGAAATACTATGGCACCATAAAAAGATGAAATCATGTCCTTGGCCACAACATGGTTGCTACTGAGGCCATTATCCTAAGCAAATTAACACAGGAACAGAAAACCAAATACCACATTTTCTCACTTATAAGTAGGAGCTAAACACTGAGTACACACGAACACTAAGAAGGGAACAGTAGATACTGGGGCCTATTCAAGGGTAGAAGGTAGGCGAGGAGGGCGAAGATCAAAAAACTACCTACTGGAGAGAATGTGGAGAAATAGGAACACTTTTACACTGTTGGTGGGACTGCAAACTAGTTCAACCATTGTGGAAAACAGTATGGCGATTCCTCAAGGATCTAGAACTAGAAATACCATTTGACTCAGCCATCCCATTACTGGGGATATACCCAAAGGATTATAAATCATGCTGCTATAAACACACATGCACACATATGTTTATTGCGGCACTATTCACAATAGCAAAGACTTGGAATCAACCCAAATGTCCATCAGTGACAGACTGGATTAAGAAAATGTGGCACACATACACCATGGAATACTATGCAGCCATAAAAAAGGATGAGTTTGTGTCCTTTGTAGGACATGGATGCAGCTGAAAACCAGCATTCTCAGCAAACTATCGCAAGAACAGAAAACCAAACACCACATGTCCTCACTCATAGCTGGGAATTGAACAATGACATCACTTGGACACAGGAAGGGGAACATCACACACCAGGGCTTATTGTGGGGAGGAGGGAGGGGGAGGGATAGTATTGGGAGTTATACCTGATGTAAATGACGAGTTGATGGGTGCTGATGAGTTGATGGGTGCAGCACACCAACATGGCACATGTATACATATGTAACAAATCTGCACATTGTGCCCATGTACCCTAAAACTTAAAGTATAATAAAAAAAAATGGGCAAGAGATCTTCTAAACAGACAACTCAGCAAAGAGGATATATAGACACCAAATAAACATACAAAACAATGAAAAAAAAAAAAACTACCTACTGGGTACTATGCCTATTACCTGGGGGATGAAATAATCTGTACACCAAACCCCTGAGACACACCATTTACCAGGTAACAAATCCGCACGTGTACCCCTTGAACCTCAAATAAAAGTTGGAAATAAATAAATAAATAAATAATATTTTTGTCACACACACAAAATTTTTTTTAAGTGCAAATTCTAGACCCTCACTCCAGACCCATGAAATCAGAAATTCTAGGAGCAGAGTCTAACAAGTTCTGTTTTTAAAAGCTCTACTGGTGATATCTTCAGTAACTAAATATTGGCTAATACATAATAGGGGCTCAATATATAATTGTTAAATAAATATATATTTTCATTTTATTTTTGCAATAACATGGTTATTAGCAGTTATTTTGTAATAATTGTGCTAAAATTCTGTTATTCCAGAAAATTATAAATGAATATTTAACTAAAGACAAAACATTACATTCTGCTGCTGACCAAACACATCAGACTCAGGCTTAATGAATTATGCCACTGAAGTAGCTCTAATGGCCCAATAAAGTAAACACATAGCCCAGGGAATTTCAAGGTAAGTTGCAGTACTCTGTGTGGTTTAGCAAATATTTACTAAGCATTTACTACAAACCAGCACTTGTCATACATAATCTTATTGAATGCTTGTGTAGCCCTACAGGATACACTGATTCCTTTCCTTACTTTAGAGATGAAAACCTTGAAACTCAAAAAGCGAAATAACTTGCCCAAGTTCACAAAACTGACAAGTGGTAGAGCCAAGTATTGAAGACAAAGACATTAGACTCTGAAGATGAAATCTTTAATCACTTCACTATGTGCTCATTTAATAAGGCATGTGTGAGTACTCTGTAAATAAAAATGTGGTTGAGGAATGGTTTCAAGGAAAAAATGGCAGAGTTGCAATAGAAAAATAAAAGGAAAGGGTGAGCATCTTAGTAAGAAATATGAAGAAATGTCTATACCAAACAGTGTAATGCATATTGAGATATTTCCACAATGTTTTGGCATCAGGACCTATTTGCCACTGAGGGTAAATGACTCACAAAGTTCAAGTAAACAGTAAGTGGAGAAAGTTCAACTTGTAATAACAGTATCTGTTCACTTTCCACTAACCCATGACACTGCAAAATATGTGTGTCATCTCTAAAATATCTATGACAATTTCATTTTAACCTATCTATACATTGTACTATGTAACCTCTGTGCCCTTGAGAAAACTAAACCAAGTCAGTTGCCTTTCTGATACGACTCTGTGAATTGCCAGTATAAAAACCGTATGTGTAATAATTATTCACCACCTAACACATACCATGCACTGTGAAAGGTTATGTTCCTACGTCCGCATGCTATGGCTCAACAGCAAACCTGGCACTCGCTTTTGTACACCCCACAAGGTGAGGATGTTCTTTACATTTTCAAATAGTTAAAACAAAGAAGAATGATATTTCATGACACATGAACATTACATGAAATTCAAAATTGTAGTATTCATAAATAAAAATGTGGCATAGAGCCACAAGGATTCATGTATGTATTATCTATGGCTGCTAAAGTGCACAACAACAAAATTGAGTAGTGTCTACAAAAGCCATATGACTACAAAGCTGAAAATATTTCCTATCTAGTCCTTTAAGGAAAAAGTGTGCAGAATCCTGACAAAGATTATTTCTAATCCTTCTGATAACCCCGTAAGCTACACTCTTTATACAGACAGGCACTGAACCATTGGACCTCAAGCAGGTAATTACCTTGTTATGATGGACACACAAGAAATAAACAGTCAACAGTTCTTTGGCATTCCTCCCAATTGAGAGATTGAGTATATGTCTCCTTCCCTCAAACCTGAGGGATAGAGGGAGAAGCCTGTAACTGCTTCAGCAAAGGAAGTGTGGCAGAAGAAGCACTGTCCCTAGTTCTCTTAAACACCAGCTCTCAGATTGCTTCCCCTTCTGCGAAAACACAAGTGAGAAGGTCCCCACGTGGGGGCTCCTATCCACAGTCCCAGCTTAGCTTAGCCTTTGCGTTATCTCAGCCCATACCCCAGGCATGTGACTGAAGAAACCTCTAGATCAAGTTTGTCCAACCTGTTGCCTGTGAACCATATGTAGCCAGGATGGCTTTGAATGTGACCCAACACAAATTTGTAAATTTTCTTAAAACATTATGAGATTTTTTTTGCAATTTTTTTAGCTCATCAGCTATCACTAGTGTTAGTATATTTTATGTGTGGCCCATGAAGCCAAACGATTGGACAGCCCTGCTCTAGATGATCCATTCAAGTCTCACAGGTCCCATGTCATGGAACAGAAAGAAGCCATCTATCCCAATGTGTCCCACAGAATCCATGAACATAACAAAGGAGTTGCTGCTTCTTCCCATGACTAAGTTTGAGTGATTTGTTATGCAGCAATAGATAACTGAAGTACTAGCCATTTCAAGAAAACAAATTAAAAACACTTGGCTTAAGGCTGTAACAATGCTACACTACAATTCTCTAAAACGAAAAGAATGTAAAAATATAAAGGCAAAGAGAAATTGAGAAGGGCTAGTAAAAGTGAAGCTTGAGAGAAGCTATATGCTCTGAAACATAGATTGTAGCGTCACAATTTCACATCTTGGGAACTGTAACTTTGATTCAAACCAGGAAAAGCTAGGGGGTCTGTGCAGGGCCACAGAGTTCCTAATCAGCATGCCAGTGTTTCCACCAAAGTTGACTGAATCCATGGTCAGATTTGTTCCTATAAGGAGCACCCTTTAGGCCATGGTATTTTGAGTCTATGGCACTCGCTTCTTTTTTTTTCTTTTTTTCTTTCAAGGTAATTATGACAATTTATATCACATATAAATTGGGGAAAACAAAACCTACACTTTCTCATTTAACAAGAACATTAAGAAAGATGGTCTTGCTCAAGGGCCTCTGCGTCATGGGCTGCATGTGCTGTAGGTGGATCTCAGTTCTATTTAATCTTAGATTCAAGCAGCAAGGACTTTTTTTTTCCAGGTAATTACCTGGGCACAGCCTATTTGATGGTGGGGTCCATGATAAAATAGCAAGGCCTGAAACATGACCCTCAGACAAAATAAAATACCAGATACCCTATGCCTCTGCCCCCGTCCCTTTGATTACATCAGTTTTCATAGTAATGGACAGGGATGGAATTGGGAAGAGACTAGAGATAATACCATAATATTGGGGCATATAAATCATTGTGAAAGTATCTCTCAGTTGGGCTTGATAAGCTCCCATAAAGAATGCTAGAGGATCAATAATTTTCTCTAAGTTTGTATAAGCTTAGAGTTCACCACATCCTGTGTTTCCAAAGATTACATGAGTCATATCTGTGCGGCACTGGCTGCTTAACTTTGACCATAAAGAAATACTGAAGCCTTATCTTCTGAACTAGTCCCAAGCAGGAATTTCTACCCATTTACCTTCATCTCCTGGCACCTTCCCAAACTCCAGATTAGGTAAATGTTTGCCAATTATTTGTTCTTTCAATGATTCTTTTAATAATTCATACTAATTCTCACAGTGCAAGGAATTTATACAAACATTGTCTAGAAATGTGCCGGGCCAAAGACCCATTATTGGGTTTTACTGGACAAGATACAGAGTATTATTGAGGAGCTCATAATGAGCTCACTATCTCATGAAAAGTGAAGACAAAGTTACAAATAATTACAAGGGGTATTGAATAATAAAGTTTGTGAATTCCCTGGAGGATGCCAGACAAATAGGTAGCTCATCTCTAACTCACAATGTGCTTCATCCTTAATTAACCCAGGATATTTTATTTATTTTATTTTATTTTACTTATTTTATTTTACTTATTTTCTTTTCTTTTTTTTTTATTATTATTATACTTTAAGTTCTAGGGTACATGTGCATAACGTGCAGGTTTGTTACATATGTATACTTGTGCCATGTTGGTGTGCTGCACACCCATCAACTCGTCAGCACCCATCAACTCGTCATTTACATCAGGTATAACTCCCAATGCAATCCCTCCCCCCTTCCCCCTCCCCATGATAGGCCCCGGTGTGTGATGTTCCCCTTCCCGAGTCCAAGTGATCTCATTGTTCAGTTCCCACCTACGAGTGAGAACACGCGGTGTTTGGTTTTCTGTTCTTGTGATAGTTTGCTAAGAATGATGGTTTCCAGCTGCATCCATGTCCCTACAAATTTGAGACAGAGTGTTTCGCTCTTGTTGCCCTGGCTGGAGTGCAGTCTGGGCTCACCACAACTTCTGCCTCCCAGGTTCAAGCGATTCTCCTGCCTCAGCCTCCCAAGTAGCTGGGATTATAGGCATGCACCACCACGCCCAGCTAATTCTGTATTTTCAGTAGAGACGGGGTTTCTCCATGTTGGTCAGGCTGGTCTCAAACTCCCAACCTCAAGCGATCCACCTGCCTCAGCCTCGCAAAGTGTTGGGATTACAGGCGTGAGCCACCGTGCCCAGCTCTTTTTCTTTGCCCCTAGTTCATCACTCATTTATATATTCAGGAGGCTTTTGCATCATTTGCATTTCATAAAATTATCTTTACTTTTTTGCAAGAATAGAAAATTTAAGAAATCAATGAATAAAATTCTGAGTTTCTTAAAATATCAGGAGGTGTTAAATGGAATTCAGAATGTCATGAAGAGCTACAGTTACCAGAGTGAGTAGTTGGAGAAAATAATATTTTAACATATGAAAATACTAAGTCTGGAGCCACCATCACAGATATAAATTGGGGAAAACAAAACCTACACCTTGTCATTTAACAAGAACATTAAGAAAGATGGTCTTGCTCAGGGGCTCTGCGTCATGGGCTGCATGTGCTGTAGGTGCATCTCAGTTATATTTAATCTTAGATTCAAGCAGAAAATGAGTTTATTTCACCTGTTTTGTTTTGTTATTTTGATGTATAAGCCAAGGAATACATTTCATGTGTAATAGTTTGCTAAGCAAGAAAAGTCATAAACGATTATCAAAAGCTGGACTATAAAGCCAGTGATTGGATGAAAAGGAAGAAAGTAGTCAATCGCAGGGCAGGGGAACCAGTACAAAGGCGGTCCTCAGTGAACATCACGGCCTGCCTTCAGCTTTACTTTTCTCACTGACTTAGTGTATACAAAGGAATGATACTAAGCCACAATGATGCCAGACTACCCTCTATAAAGAGCATGCTCTGATTATTCATGACTCCTAACCCTTTGTGTGTTATGGTCCTTCACTATGATATACCATTATAGTCCATTTAAATGTTCCTATCTCTCACTATCACCTCCTCATAGGCAAGAACCAGATGATCTGGGTATCTCCTTCTCAGCTACCTCAACCGTAGCAAAGTCCCCTTCACTATAGTAAATGTATAAAACACAACTGAATAAAACAAACTTGCTTATGATAAGTCCAGCAAACTCTAAAAGGTGGGAGTGATCAACCCAAGAAGGCCCAAGAAGGATATGATTTGGGATAGTGTCCTGGCAAGGAAAAGCAGTCATGAAAATTGCTTAACCTCTATGGAAAAGCTTATGTGAGCATAGAAAACCAGATAGATGGTTCAGGGCAAATTATACTAATTGGTGATTTACAAGGCCTGGAGGAAAAGGGGAATAAGGAATGGCTGCCTAATGAGTATGGGGTTTCTTTTGGGGTGATGAAAATGTTCTGGAATTAGGTAGTGGTGATGGTTGCACTGCATTGTGAATGTACTAAAAGTGAATGAATTGTACACTTTAAAATGATTCAAATGGTGAATTTTGTGTTCTGTAAATTTTACCTCAATAGAAAAAAAAAAAGAAATATGGATGGGATATTTTGCCCACAAAAGTCCTTTTAATTTCATTTCCAAAGCCTCAGGATATTCAACTGAAATCAAACACACTCTGGAAGTTGCCAACATTTACTTCTACAGAGACGGAGAAATGAAAGTAGGGAAGAATGAATGGTTTGTATCTGAAATAAAAGAAGTTAACCTGTCTTCTACAAAACAAAACAAAACAAAACAAAAAAAGATCCAATCACAATAAGGAAAGAAATCATCTTAGGCCACTTGTTCCCAAACTGCTTCTAGCAGTACTGCTCTAACACTTAAGAACAACATGATATATCTTGATTTTCATAATATAAACTTGAAATTTTTTAAGAAAAATAATTTTAGATGACATAANATCAATAATTTTCTCTAAGTTTGTATAAGCTTAGAGTTCACCACATCCTGTGTTTCCAAAGATTACATGAGTCATATCTGTGCGGCACTGGCTGCTTAACTTTGACCATAAAGAAATACTGAAGCCTTATCTTCTGAACTAGTCCCAAGCAGGAATTTCTACCCATTTACCTTCATCTCCTGGCACCTTCCCAAACTCCAGATTAGGTAAATGTTTGCCAATTATTTGTTCTTTCAATGATTCTTTTAATAATTCATACTAATTCTCACAGTGCAAGGAATTTATACAAACATTGTCTAGAAATGTGCCGGGCCAAAGACCCATTATTGGGTTTTACTGGACAAGATACAGAGTATTATTGAGGAGCTCATAATGAGCTCACTATCTCATGAAAAGTGAAGACAAAGTTACAAATAATTACAAGGGGTATTGAATAATAAAGTTTGTGAATTCCCTGGAGGATGCCAGACAAATAGGTAGCTCATCTCTAACTCACAATGTGCTTCATCCTTAATTAACCCAGGATATTTTATTTATTTTATTTTATTTTACTTATTTTATTTTACTTATTTTCTTTTTCTTTTTTTTTTATTATTATTATACTTTAAGTTCTAGGGTACATGTGCATAACGTGCAGGTTTGTTACATATGTATACTTGTGCCATGTTGGTGTGCTGCACACCCATCAACTCGTCAGCACCCATCAACTCGTCATTTACATCAGGTATAACTCCCAATGCAATCCCTCCCCCCTTCCCCCTCCCCATGATAGGCCCCGGTGTGTGATGTTCCCCTTCCCGAGTCCAAGTGATCTCATTGTTCAGTTCCCACCTACGAGTGAGAACACGCGGTGTTTGGTTTTCTGTTCTTGTGATAGTTTGCTAAGAATGATGGTTTCCAGCTGCATCCATGTCCCTACAAATTTGAGACAGAGTGTTTCGCTCTTGTTGCCCTGGCTGGAGTGCAGTCTGGGCTCACCACAACTTCTGCCTCCCAGGTTCAAGCGATTCTCCTGCCTCAGCCTCCCAAGTAGCTGGGATTATAGGCATGCACCACCACGCCCAGCTAATTCTGTATTTTCAGTAGAGACGGGGTTTCTCCATGTTGGTCAGGCTGGTCTCAAACTCCCAACCTCAAGCGATCCACCTGCCTCAGCCTCGCAAAGTGTTGGGATTACAGGCGTGAGCCACCGTGCCCAGCTCTCTTTTTCTTTGCCCCTAGTTCATCACTCATTTATATATTCAGGAGGCTTTTTGCATCATTTGCATTTCATAAAATTATCTTTACTTTTTTGCAAGAATAGAAAATTTAAGAAATCAATGAATAAAAATTCTGAGTTTCTTAAAATATCAGGAGGTGTTAAATGGAATTCAGAATGTCATGAAGAGCTACAGTTACCAGAGTGAGTAGTTGGAGAAAATAATATTTTAACATATGAAAATACTAAGTCTGGAGCCACCATCACAGATATAAATTGGGGAAAACAAAACCTACACCTTGTCATTTAACAAGAACATTAAGAAAGATGGTCTTGCTCAGGGGGCTCTGCGTCATGGGCTGCATGTGCTGTAGGTGCATCTCAGTTATATTTAATCTTAGATTCAAGCAGAAAAATGAGTTTATTTCACCTGTTTTGTTTTGTTATTTTGATGTATAAGCCAAGGAATACATTTCATGTGTAATAGTTTGCTAAGCAAGAAAAGTCATAAACGATTATCAAAAGCTGGACTATAAAGCCAGTGATTGGATGAAAAGGAAGAAAGTAGTCAATCGCAGGGCAGGGGAACCAGTACAAAGGCGGTCCTCAGTGAACATCACGGCCTGCCTTCAGCTTTACTTTTTCTCACTGACTTAGTGTATACAAAGGAATGATACTAAGCCACAATGATGCCAGACTACCCTCTATAAAGAGCATGCTCTGATTATTCATGACTCCTAACCCTTTGTGTGTTATGGTCCTTCACTATGATATACCATTATAGTCCATTTAAATGTTCCTATCTCTCACTATCACCTCCTCATAGGCAAGAACCAGATGATCTGGGTATCTCCTTCTCAGCTACCTCAACCGTAGCAAAGTCCCCTTCACTATAGTAAATGTATAAAACACAACTGAATAAAACAAACTTGCTTATGATAAGTCCAGCAAACTCTAAAAGGTGGGAGTGATCAACCCAAGAAGGCCCAAGAAGGATATGATTTGGGATAGTGTCCTGGCAAGGAAAAAGCAGTCATGAAAATTGCTTAACCTCTATGGAAAAGCTTATGTGAGCATAGAAAAACCAGATAGATGGTTCAGGGCAAATTATACTAATTGGTGATTTACAAGGCCTGGAGGAAAAGGGGGAATAAGGAATGGCTGCCTAATGAGTATGGGGTTTCTTTTTGGGGTGATGAAAATGTTCTGGAATTAGGTAGTGGTGATGGTTGCACTGCATTGTGAATGTACTAAAAGTGAATGAATTGTACACTTTAAAATGATTCAAATGGTGAATTTTGTGTTCTGTAAATTTTACCTCAATAGAAAAAAAAAAAGAAATATGGATGGGATATTTTGCCCACAAAAGTCCTTTTTAATTTCATTTCCAAAGCCTCAGGATATTCAACTGAAATCAAACACACTCTGGAAGTTGCCAACATTTACTTCTACAGAGACGGAGAAATGAAAGTAGGGAAGAATGAATGGTTTGTATCTGAAATAAAAGAAGTTAACCTGTCTTCTACAAAACAAAACAAAACAAAACAAAAAAAGATCCAATCACAATAAGGAAAGAAATCATCTTAGGCCACTTGTTCCCAAACTGCTTCTAGCAGTACTGCTCTAACACTTAAGAACAACATGATATATCTTGATTTTCATAATATAAACTTGAAATTTTTTAAGAAAAATAATTTTAGATGACATAATAATATTATTTTAAATTTCTGGATAATGATTAAAGCCTTAAAAAATAACTGGTATGTATTTACAGCAAACAAACCAAGGAAAAGAATTTGTTATTTAAAATAACCTTTTAAAAAATTATCATTATTTACTCACTTCAACTAGTTTTTCTCAATACTATCAAATAAATCAAGTTCATGCCAATTTTTCTAACCCCACCCAAATCCCTCCATTCCTCAAAGTATTTCTCCCCTTATGCCAAATACCCAAGTCCTTCCCCATCTCTGTGTAACACAATAGAGACAATGGCAGCAAAGAGGCAAAGAAAAGGTGAAGTCCACAGACAAAAAGGAGAGAAGAGGGGTAGGAAATGCGTCAGGGATTATGAAGTCAAGAGCTTAGAGCTTCTTGGCTGAAGAGGATCGGCCATGTAGGATTGCTGGTAATTGTTCCCTGCTCATGAGTACCGGTGGCCATTGCACAGTGGCGTCAGTATAGAGATAAGGTAATAGGCTTGGGTTCACACACCCATGAGTTTAGATCCAACTCCCTGTGAGTATGGTCAAGTTTTTATCTACTTTTAGTCTCAGTTTATTCATATGTAAAATAGAATTAATAATATCTATTTCATGAAAGCATCATGCTGAGTAAATACAATGATGTTAGCAAATCACTTCGCATGGTGTAGAATTCATATTAAACTTTTAGCATTACCATAGGAAGGTGAACGTAGCCTTGCTACCATCAATATTCTAGACCTTACTTAGATATGAACATGTTCCCAAGACAATTTAGATTGTTTGGCTTTGTATTAAATATTTATCATATTGAACACTCACCAAGCATCCCAATGACATTTTGGCCTCTTATAAATTTTATATCCCCATCCTAATTCTTTTTATTTTACTAATTTGAAAGAGTTTTACATTTCTTCTCTCTCCATCTTGTATAGTATCGTTCCTTGTTCCCTTTTGTGACTCTCCAATATCTTCCCCTTTGCCTTTAGGTATACATGTTTCAGCTTGATTCTCTCACTTCCAACTCCAAATCATATTAATGAGCCAAGCATTAGTCAACTGAGTAACTGAAGAGGACAGTCCTTCCACTTCCATTTGCCTTTTAGAAAAGACTAATAAGTTGATCCACAATCCATGGCTCAGCGATGAATTTGGAGAGTCTGTTCCCAGCAGGCGGGGCATATCCTTCTGTGTAACAGCTGTCTCTAAGTGCTATAACTTCAAGCACAGTGTTGTGCTAAAACAGCAAGTAATGTTATAAAAATGGGACAATTCTGTTCCCCCACTGTGAGCTGGGGCATGTGAATAGGAAAAAAAAATAAAGAAAAAATCTGATATTTCATCAGTGAAATGGTGGACCTGCCCAAAAACAGCTGGGGCAGAGAAAAGGTCTGAAAGATGATTTTTCCATTTCTCCTTTGCTAAAGAGAAACCCCAATTATTCTCTGGCTTGCTTTCTGATCTCTTGCCAGTTGCATCAGATTCTCTGAAATGAAGGCAAAGAGATGCTGGCAGCTGTGCCCAGCATGGAAACCGCCAAGCTGCAGCAGACCTTATAGCCCATCATGCGGCATCAAGCCAAGGGAAAATATCAATGACACACTTAATAAGGTCCAAAAACAACTCACACCTATCAGAGTATTTAAGGGAAGCAGAGGGCAGAACATTTGAAACAATCATGGACTCTAAGATACAATTCTGTGCTCCAAAGCCAGAGAATCACAGGATTTCCATGAATGTGCTAGGTGAACGGGTCCATTAAAAGTGAGTCTCATTCTGCACGGTATCAGATGAAATCTGGGGAAAAAATACTTTTATGTAATCACAGTGCCATGCTATTTCACATAATATCATTCAAATGATCTTCATCCTAATGTTTTGAATTAGGGAGAACTTTTCAGTTGATAGAAACTAATTTTAAATTAGCTTACACAAAGAAGAGAATTTATTGGCTGGTCTGGATTCATGAATATTAGAACCCTAGGGAGGGGATGCTCCTGTCAAATTTATATTGTTTTGTCCTTGAACAGAAATCTTCCTCTTAGAAGGTAGAATTGATTAAAGAGGAAAGTCTTAAGCCTTCTCCATGGTGAATTCTCTCCACTTGGTTTTTGTGGGCAAACAATTACAATTTACTCCACATATTCTCAAGGAACAATGGAAGAGAAGAAAGGATAAACAATGGAAAGGTTGTAACAGACAGAGGAGACAATCAATGGAATGTGAAAATAAATGAATGCTTCAGTGTGCTCCACTTTTTCTCCAAACATAACAATAGGTTAGGATTTCATTAATCTACAGGGATATACTAAATCTGCACTGTCTGATATGGTGGCCACCGGCCACAGTGGTTACTTCAATTTAAATTAAGTAAAATTAAACAAAATTTATAATTCAGCTTCTCAGTTGCACAAGCCACGTTCGAGGTGCTCAGTAGCCTGATGTGGCTGGTGATTACCATATTGGGCTGTGTGAATACAAAACATTTCCACCATTGCAGGTTTATTGGATAGCAGTGATCTGTAAAAAAGAGGAACCAACTTGAGCTTTTCCAAGCTTTAATTTGGTGAGCAAAACAAGAAAAAACATTAACCATACTGGAAGAAACATAGGATTCTGGATTGAAAAAAAGAGAAAATAAATTGATTCAGGTGGAGGCATGTTACATCAATAGGATCTTAAGGACAAAAATAGTCAGAAAGCCAATAAAGAAGATGTAGATCAGCATTTAATGGATAAATCTTCCTATACCAGAAACAAGTAACAGATTAAGATTAGAGATGGGAAGGAGAAAGTGGAATCTGTAATGTGGAGCCCAGGTGACATAGACAGTCAAAGTTTATTCACAAATCTGGGGATCAGAGATATGGCACCCAAGGTGAGGAATTTTCATCTGCTTAAAAAATGTAGTAATAGTTGTTGTTTTTCAATGGAGCTGGAATAAAATATACTGCAAATTGGCTAATTGATCAGGTTGCTTGATCAGTTTCATAGGGCAAATGCTAGAGCATGCCAACTAATACATTTTCTCTTGATTTTCTTAAATGAGCAAACATACCTGAATGAAGATATCTGAGTAGGCAGGTAGTTCACAGATACAAATAGTCACAAATTTAAAATGGAAATGTTAAAATATTTTTGAATTTCTAGATTTAGCATAAGGTGTAACACCAGGTGTCACTACATAAACATAATCTGAAAGTTTTGTAAATCTGAACTTCTCTGTGACCTGAGGCAAAATTTGTTCTCTCTCTAACTTTTCAGATAGATTAGTACATTGATCTTGGTATCAGAAAGTCCTATAAGTCTTTATATACCAACTAAAACTGAGGACGAAAGTCAATATTTTCTCTATTTTCTGATTGTAGAGAGACCTATAAAAGAAAGTAGAAGATTTTAACTTTAAAAGTTAAAACATGTTTCCACTGTCCTTGACAGATATTTTTTAAATGTCCAACTTCAAAATAAATGTATTTATTATTTCTACAATAATATACTTATTAGAGATAATTAGAAAACAGAAAAAAGGTAGAATAGACATAAATATTCTAAGATATATTTGCCACAACTTAAATATAATCAATTCTGCCATTTTGATGCTTTTCCTATCTTTGTGCATATTCATAGCTTAAATAAAGTGTTTTTATTTTGCATTAACATTTATTCTACATTAACATTCAGAATTATGTTTTAAAAGCTGCTCAATATAAAACTTAGTTGTAACATTTGATGTAATATAATTCACATAATCATTCCCTTTAATTTTGTTCAACTTTTACATATTCAGAAATATAATAGTAACATATAATTTCGGGGATAAATTTTGCACAAAGTGTTGAAGTTTAGTGTTTATATGCTCAAACACTGATGTTTGATTTCCTGGCTTAAAGACCTGACTTTACTATTTCCTATCTGTGGGATCTTAGAAAGCTGCGAAATTTCTCTGTGCTTCAGTTTCCTCATTGATAATGTTGAATTTATAGGGTTGTTTTAAGAATTGAGATTAGTATCTAGCAAAAAACAGTAGCCCAGTCTTGAGAATTAAGAGTATCCTCATAAGATAGATTCCCAGAAGTGAAATTACTGGATCGCATGTATAAAAAGTCTTCAATCTCTTGAGAAATCTTACCAACTTTGCTTTTGTCAATGGTAAATGCCACCAGTCATTTTTAAGCCACCCCTTCACTACTCAGTCACTAGCTCTGTTTCTAATTGATTTCTAATCTTAAACAAGTAGCCACGAAAGCAACAGCTTTTTTCAGCCAAAACAGAAAACAGACCACATTCTGAAAAAAAGAAAAAGAAAGTCAAATTTTGCACCTAGCTCTAAAATACCTAGAAGTAAATAATCTGTGCATCTATGTTTAATTATTTAGCACACCCTTCATGGAGACCTTTCTTTGTAGTGGCGTTCTCAGCAGGGAAAACAATGAATGGCCTACCAGCAAACAGAATATTGCTGTTTATAAGTAACAGTAACAGTATTCAGGGGATTTAGAAGCGATGAATGAAAATGATAAACATCAAATGATAAAGGTTTCATCCTCCTGTGTTGCAGCTAAATAAAGCTTTACAGTAGATCCCAGTTGAGGGAATCCACTGGCAGGTTTTGACTACCCAGAATTTCTATCACATTTCCCAAGGTTAAATGTGTTGCCTTGAGGCAGCTGCTCAAAATGATAAAGGGGACGCTGTAGGACAGTGGTGCTCTTTGTAGTGTTAATAACCCTTGATTCTGATATCTGATGCAACTCTGGGGAAATCTGCCAGTTTCAGATTTTAAAATCTAACTCAGTGAAGTGCACATTATTGTGGGGGGGAAAAAAAAAAGAAAAAAATTCTTTTAATTTGGCAGAAGCAAGATCATTTGAGCTCCACATATTTAGATATTTTCATTATTTATATCGCTGGATTGAATTTCCACAGGATAACATGCTGTGATATAAAATTAATGTGATATTTTTTTCTATAAAAGCAGATGGTATTTTATTTCAGAATTCACATATATATTTATATGCTTATGGAATTCATTTTTACAGTATAAGCTCACCCGAGTAGTGATCTTTTATCATATTTTTAACTTATTTATTTATTTAAGATTTATGCCCCATCTGGCTCCAAAGGGGCATGAGAATGTCTGCGGATGAAGGCACAGATAAAATGAGACATAAACACATCACAAGTTTAATCAAAAAAGAGCAGGAGGAATGAGCACATTCAGAGCCAGACTTAATGCGTGTACTGCTTTGGGAAAAAAAAGAAAGATGCTCTATATTTTCTAGCTATTACCTTTAAAAAAGGGGGAGGAAAAAAAAACCTCAAGGGCTTTGATTCGTCATGTAAATCTCCACCTCTTCTTTATTTTTTAATAGGAAGCATCATATAAATCCATCTAAAGAAGAAATGAATGTGATGAAGGTGTGGGGATTATAAGAACCAAGAGGAAGGGTGGAAGAGAAAAGGAGAAAGATACTACAATGAAAGGCTCCAAAAGGAAAGGAAAGAAACTGGTTTTCATGGAGATGCCAAACAGTGTGGTTGACTCAGGGAAAGCGATAAGGAATAAAGTGGAGTCACTATTATCATGGGGCAAGTTCTGGCAAGTAGTTAATTGTTTAGTAAATGTTGAAAGCAAATGAAACTGAGGCTTTCATTGTTATCTTCTTTAATTAACACAGTGATTGACTCAGACTTGTCTTGAAGACATTGCGTTAACCAAGTCATATACTTAACCACAGTTTTACAAGCAGGCATTTCGACATTATTCAATTCGCTATCACATTAACTTTCAACAAATGTCGAGGGCAAATCTGCGTTCTGCATTCTGATGGTCTAACTTTTAGGATAGAGTTTGGAAAAAGCCAGTCAATCATGGCTGATTTAAAAAATGTAATCCCCACAATATTGACTTTCTCAACTATCAACCTCATTACAAATGATAGCTTTTTCTTCCCTTTAGATGACAGTGGCACCTGCCAAGGCTCATTCATTCCGTTATTAATTCCTGGAATGTATTTTTTTCCCATTCTGTGTACACAGTCATGAGTGTCATCTAGTTAACCACCTCACCACTTGTGTATACAGTAATGTTTAATTTTTATTTTTAAACTGCAGCCATTATATAGCCATTTTAGTTGTGTTTTCAGTAGTCAAATAAAATGACATCAGAAGATTCAGGCATAAATCACTGTTGAAGCAGAGAGAAAGATGTTAAAACTAGAATACGTGTGATCTCGCAAAGAGCAAAGCTACAGGCCAGCAAGAGCAAAGCTACAGGCCATATTTTAAAAATAAGTCCTAGCTGGGAGTAAATGTAAAGTTAATCTGGTTGCATTCATCCTTCTCCCAGAGGTCCCTGGAGAGGGAAAAGCGACTTGCTGAAGGTCATAAAGCAATAAAAGAGGAATGCTAGATTTATAACTGAGTCAGGCATTAGATCTATTCATAAACCTGACCTTTGGGTTCTGACTTTTCCCAATTCTAGTATTCTTTGGGGCTAAAACAAAAGACTCTGCCACTAAGCACAAGGATCTGTAGCTAGATCAGTCTCCCCTCCTGGTGTATAACACTTTATTGGAGACTCAGAGACAGAAATAATTGTAGTTGAGGCATTTTACCATGATGCCTTAAAGGGATACCCCATAATTTCTGCTTCTGATGTTCAAGAGTTCTTCGGGCTGCATCCTCCTTCCTAAAATGCAAAGTTTTCTGTAATGCAAATTCCCTTTGGGCTCCAGATATCCAGTTGCTTTTGTATCTTACAAACAAATGAAAAACATTAACTAATACAAGGCCTAGATTTACTAACTCATGGTTATCTTCTATACTGATGAAGAAACGTACATTCTGTGAGTTTAAATGATTTATCCAAGACCACATGGACAATAGGAGATGAAGCAACAATTTTATTAAGGTGGAAGAAGTCAGTGACCCGTTTCCTCAGTGACACAGAAGATATTTTAAATGTTAAGCACACGTTCTCCACTTTTCCCACCTACCGTCTTATTGGCAGATATATGTGCGTTTTTTCCCCAATGTCTTCAGGTAGACATTTTTATTTTATTTAACATAGCTTTTCTAATTCTATTAGCTGGGAAGAAAAGGGCAAATAATAACAATAATAACAGGGCTAATATTAATAGAGCATTTACTAAATCTAGGCAATGTTCTCATCTTAGCAATTTACATGAATGTATTAATTTAATTTTCACTTCGGCCCTCTGCTATAGCTCTATTACAACATTTATTTTGTATATTAGAAAACTGAGGCACAGAAGAATTAAGCAAGCTGCCCAAGATTATCCAAAAGGTCCCATTCTAAACTGGTACCTTCAAACAATGTCCTATACTGCTTCATATTATGCACATGTCCCTCAGATGATATTTCAATTTGTTTCCTGATCAATCTACATATCAGGAAGATCTTCCTAACACACTCATTGAAGCCTAAAGGGACTGGAAGAAAGCTTCCAGGAAAGATTGACAGTAATTCATTTGGAACTGGATACAAGTAAGACTTAAATTGAGTAGTGGAAAGATGTGGGACAGGGTGACACGAGCAAAGGTACCAAATGGAGTTTATGGAACCCCATATAAAAAACAGGAATAGCAATACTACCTATATCATAGGTTTGCTGTGAAAATTAAAGATGAACTATGTGAAACACTTTAGCTCAGCACATACTCTACAAATTTGAAGCTTTAAAATCTCTATCATCATCTTCATTATAAGTGTTATCATTATACTACAGCTTAGTATAATGACTGAAGAATGTGGAGGCTTAGACAAAATTGAAACTCTACAAAACCTTGAAAATGAATCTGTGTATAAGGCTCATTAAGCTGAATTGAGAAGTCTATTTCTCATAAAGGAAAAGGAAGATCAAAATATTGTGCCAGAAACTACCTCTGAAGGCTGTACCCTCCAAGTGCAGGATGCAACTCCCGGGACCCCTAACTTATAGATCACATAGCTGAGATATAAGGTTGTTGTGTACCATGTTTTGGTATAAGTTTGTCTTACTATTTCTCTACTAAGAACTCTTTTTAAATGTAGTTCGTTACTGTAGCACTTCTTACACTGCAACGATACTTGAACACTTTCAACCTGTACGTTCTGTATGAAGCTGGTCCTCTGAATGGGTTTCTTATTTCTATGTGGAATTTTATATCTCGCAGTGTCCTGTAAATAAAGGTTAAAGTCCACTCTTTTCTTTCATTTTTGATATGATTTGGCTGTGTCCCTACACAAATCTTATCTTGAACTGTAGCTCCCACAATCCCCGTGTGTCATGGGAGGGACCTGGTGGGAGGTAATTGAATAACGGGCGGTGGGTTTTCCCATGCTGTTCTCATGATAGTGACTAAGTTTCACAAAATCTGATGGTTTGATAAAGGGCGGTTCCACTGTACACACTCTCTTGCGTGCCACCATGTGAGATGTGCCTTTGCTTCTCCTTCACTTTCCACTATGATTGTAAGGCCTCTCCAGCCATGTGGAACTGTGAGTCCATTAAACCCCTTTTTCTTTATAAATTACCCACTCTCAGGTAAGTCTTTATTAGCAGCATGAAAACTGACTAATACACTTTTTAAAAAACAGAAAATTTGAATTAAGTTTATTTCCCCTACTGTCAACAACTTTTCTGCATTGAATTTTAAGGCAATAAAGCAAAATAAAATCCCCCAAATGACAAGGTTATTATCATCACCTTTATCATAATGAGATGCCTGCTTACCTCCCAAACCTCATTCTCCACTGCTCTAGAATTTTGGGCCTTATAATGGGACATCATTTCTATTGTAAGCAGAAATTTACTAAGGACTTTGATGATCTTGGTAAAATTACATAGACTCTAATAAGGAAATTATTATTTCCCCCAAATTTCTGGCCTCAACTGATCTGCCTGCCTCTGCCTCTCAAAGTGCTATAATTACAGGCCTGAGCCACTGTGCCTAGCCCCAAATGGCCTCTTTTGGCAGCCACATTTTGTTCTTTGATTCCAGGTAGGTAAAAAGAAAGTTAGTGACTCTCCATTTCTTATTAGAATATTAAAAGAGAAAATTTGCATAGCACTTTTATTGGTCAGTATATAGCAGGTGTCCAATAAAGTTGGTGACTCTCTATTTCTTATTAAAATATTAGAAGAGAACATTTGCCTAGCACTTTTATTGGTCAGTATATAGCAAGTGTCCAACAAATGGTAACATGGTACTACTATAAGGTGATATGAAGTCTATAAAAGTGGGATCCCACCTGAAAACATGTGGCACTTTGAAATTAGGATGATTCGAGGAGAGTTTAATAAAATGCCTCTTTTAAAACATGAGAAAGAAGGTACAAAACCCATGGAAGGTGTGTCTGTAGGACTCATGGAAGATATTACAGTACCCTGATGCTCTATTTCTGTCCCTAGGGATGATGGAGTAAGAGGAGAGAACAGTTTGCTCAAATTGGGCAGGACTGTGTACAGAGGGCCATCCTGTGGCCACTGAAAACTTCGGCCGAAAGAGATAGCAAGCCTGCAGCAAGTTGCAGTGAGCATCTAAGGGATTAAATACCCAGACCTCACTCCCCACTCTCCTTCCTCCCGTTTATGTAGCCTATACAGGTCAGCCTCTCATGGCACAAGACAAAGAGAAAAGGGTAGGAAGTGGATCTGAGAAGACAAGTGGGAGATATTCCATTCAGGGTCATCTAAATAGCTTAGCCTCTGTATATATGCATAGAACACATGGGAATACATATGTTCACTAGCAAATTGGATATACAGTTTTCTTCTGTTACATCATGTGTTGTGAGAAGAACAGGTTTCTTTTAGTTTGACAGTCAAATATGTGTTCATGTATTTATTTTTCTAGTTGCTAATTCTCCGATGGCAAGGACTCATTCCTTATTGTATCTCAGTTCTAACTTCTATTCCATGTGTGCTTAGTTCAGTGTAGTTGCTCTATGAATTCTTATTGAAGTGAATTGCATTGTGTTTATCAGAGCCTACCCTTTTATCAAACAATGAATCTCACTTCAGTAGGACTTTAACTTTCCATTTGGAAAAGAATTATATAGGAATGTTTAAATAATTTAGTTAAAGCCACAGAGGTGATGGGCCATGATACTGGATAAAACAAGGGTCCGCAGTTTCTGATCCAGTTTTGTTTGTTTGGTTGGTTTTCCGAAAACCATTCTTCTCTATACACAAATTCTTCCACCTGAGCTGGCTGACTCCATCCATTCAGCCTCCTGAACAGTGCTCAGTGCCAGGAACCAGAATGATTTTTGTTTGTTCTCTGATAATATTAATAGCTCAGTACCAGAAAACTGTAGGTGCCTCATAACAGTTGTAGAAATAAAAGAATTGATTAATGAAGAGAAAGAGAAGAAGGAAGAAAAAGGTTTCAGGAAAACAGAATATTATTACTTCCTATGTATGAGTTTTTCTCTCTAGAAATGACTTGATTGGAGACCCTGTAAATATTTGCTGATAAAGTATGTTGTATCAATAGGTAAATGCTTGGGTAACATGAATTATTAGGGATATTCTCAATCATCTGATTTCAGGGCCATCAAAAAAACAAAGGAGGACATAAGTAGAATTTTTATGTCATAAAAAAACAGTCATTTTTCTGTGCTCTCTTCCACAACATTAAGATATGATTCCTTATTTAAATATCAAAAAAAAGTATTTCATGTACTGAGCTCATTCGGGACTAATCTCCCAATCTCTGGGTGGAATGGCTGAATCTGGCTTTTCTCTAGATGAAAAATTATTAACTGTAAGAGCTTTAGAAATCATTTCCTTGTGAAATATAAATCTGTCTCTTTGAATAAAGCATTCTGACAGGCAACCTAGAAAGTACTAATACAAGGTAACAATTTATCTATACTACTGAACTTTATTTGACTGTGGGAAAAACAGTATAAAATTCTATTACGGCACATCAGAAAGTCCTGGCTTTACCCAGGCCTTTGTATTCCTTTTACAGAAATCCTCATCAATCATTTAAAATCATTGACCATATCTTACACCTCTCTTTCAGCCATAGCTCAGATGGAAGCTGTGTAATAGTCTAAATGGCTTTGCTTCTCAGATGTAAAACAGAATTTATGTTTACTATTCTTCTTCACACACCCACACTTTCCTTCTGCAAGATAAACCTTATAACTGCTTTAAATCATCCCTTTTCTTCATGTGATTACTGAAAGAATGGCAGATTTACAGGCCTAAGACCATCTGTGCCAAGGAAAAAAAGATGATTTCTTTTCTTAATAGAAGAGATGGCATTGTTTTATTGTCACTTTTATGATCTTATTTATCTGCACAGGAATCCTTCGTGTTTGACCTGTAGGTAGCCACTCTGCTCAGTGTGATAGTCTTCTAGTTCCCTACTCTTCCCTACAAAATCAATGAAATGTACCCACCTTTGTGCTACACCAGGGTTTCTCAGCCTAGGCTCTATTAACATTTTAGTAATTGGCAGTTTCGTAATTCTTTGTTCTGGGGGGATGGCCCATGCATTGCAGAATGTTTAATAGCATCCCTGGCCTTTACTCACTAGGTAAAGGGCACACCCACCCCTAGTCGTGACAATCAAAAATGTCCAATGTCATATTCCAAAAGGTCCCCTGAGAGGCAAATCACGCCCCACCCAAGTTGAGAACTACTATGAAAGCACTCTATACCCATTTAAATGATGAAAAAAAAATTTAAAGTTAAGGTACAGCTTCTAAAGACCCTAACAGAATTTATTTCTATGCATCTATTCACTCATTCATCAGCTCTTTCTTTCACTGTGTCATTCTTTTATAAGCATTTGCAGGTTCAGCAGTAGATCTTGCCTCCCGGTAAATATCATTCTTATAGAGAGTTGGTTTTACAGTTATTTAAGGGGTGTAACTATGGACTAAGTCCTAAAAAGGATTTGGTAAGTCCAGGAGAGAGCAAAATTCAAGTAAATCTGGCTGAGTGTAGTGGCTCCCGCCTGTAATCCTAGCACTTTGGGAGGCTAGGGCAGGGGTATTGCTTGAGCCCAGGAGTTTGAGAGCAACCTGGGCAGCAAAGCAAGACGCTGTCTCTCCAAAAAAATTAAAAATAAGCTGGGCACAGGAGTACACACTTGCAGTCCCAGCTACTTGGGAGGCTGATGAGGTGGGAGGATCGATTGAACCTGGGAGGTTGAGGCTGCAGTGAGCCACGATCATGCCACTGGACTCCTACCTGGGCAACAGAGTGAGAACTTGTCTCAAAAATAAAATAAAATAAAAAATCGAGTAAATCTGAAACCCTGTCTTAGGAACTCATGAACTGTGGGGAGAATATTCACAGCACTTAAATTCACCAAAATTTTGCTTTATGTATTGGCATTAAAAAAAGACAAAAAGCAATGATGTGTTAGTTTTAGGGTGCTGATGCCTCACAAGATGCCTAATTCTTCATATATTCAAGCCCCTAAAAAAAATACATTTTAGTATAAACATATAGAGACTGGAGCATATTTCTTGAGAAACTCGGAGTAAATTATATAGCGATTGTAAGACAAAACCTGCATTACAGATTATTTTTCATTTGTTTGATACTTGTCTAAAATTTCAAGTTTTTTTAGCATGAGTGTGCATTTCTTTTATAATTAGAAAAAAATCAATAGGCTTTATAAAATAAAGTTGATTAAAAATTCTGGCTCCTGTACATTTGAAGTTAAGCCCAGTGCAGTGAACAACTTACAGTAACTTTCAGCCTTATAGGGGATTATTTTTGGGCAACCACTGAGTACCCCTAGAGAGCAAGGAAATAAAGTTGACATGACAGCATTTTCTAAATTGCTTCTGAACACACAAAACAGCAGCAGGCCTTTGAAGACCAGGCCTGCAGTCTCTACCCAGGGAACAACGGTCCATGTAACAAAGTCATCTCTCTCCAGTGCTCCTCATCTCTCCCCCAAGTTGATTTCTGCCGTGGCAGCTAAAGCCTCTAACACCCTCCTGCCCAGGCCTCTGGAAGGTCACATTTGCATTGGCTGGAAGGACAGTCCAGGTGGTGCTGCCCGTGGATACTGTCTGCTGTTGCTTGTTTGCTTAATTACAGATTCTTCCCCTGCCAGCTCTCCTTTCTGGTCAACTCCTGCTGTGTGCTGCTTGGGCTTTTAGCTGAAAATAGGAGGAAAGAAAATTTAAAGCTGGAGATGAAGCTAGGGATCTGTGAAAAAGACAATCTAGGCTCACACAAGTTGTTTGTGGCATACAAACAAAAAATGTTGCTTGGAGCAAAATGCTTTCCTTGAGGACACAATAAAACCTTGGTTGTGGTTGTTAGGAACACTGGCTGGAGTGCTGTGTTGACCTGGGTTCCAATCCCAGCTCTGCCAGTTGTAAGCTGTACGACCCCAGGGAAACCTGTGAAGTTCTGAGAGTCTAGTTTTCCTCTTCTGAAAAATGGACTTAAGAAAACCTATCACAACGCCAAATTATATAACTACTCCATGACTGGGTGTGCTGGCTCATGCCTGCAATCCTAGCACTTTGGGAGGCCAAGGTAGGAGGATCACTTGAACCCAGGAGTTCGGGAGGATCACTTGAACCCAGAAGTTCAAGACCAGCCTGGACAACATGACAGAACCCGTCTCTACAAAAAATACAAAAATTAGCCAGGCATGGTGGTGCACAATTGTAGTCCCAGCTACTTGGCTGAAGTAGGAGGATCAACTGAGCCCGGGAGGTCGAGGCTGCAGTGAGCCCTGATCACATCACTGCACTCCATCCTGGGTGACACAGTGAGACCCTGTCTCAAGAAAAAAAAATTTAAAAAAACTATTCTAAACTGTATTTGGGGTACTTTTAGAATTTATGCATGTCTTCATTCAAACAAATATTTGACTGCCAGAAACTTTGCTACATGTCAAATAAAACATGGTCAACTAAAGTAGCCCCAGTCTTCCCCCACTGGCATGTCCAGTCTAATTAGAAATTTTTATATTCAGCAAATATTCACATAACTAAGGATTTGATCATAATGATGATATGTACCACAAAGCAGAAGTTTGTAGAGGCAATTTGAGGACAGGGAAGGCTATGCTGAACATCATGAATTGGAATCTGGAGGATACAGAATTTACCAGGTGAAAAAGAGAATTAAAAAAGCATTCCACACGGACTGAACAACATGGAAAGTCACTCTCCAAAGTGAGTTCTGCTTTGGCGGGTAAAGCCTCTAACACACCCTTGCCCCAGGCCTTAACGCAGCCCTGAGGTCACGCAGCTAATAGTTGATAGAGCTGAGATATAAGGGCTTCAGATACCAATCGCCTGTGAAGACTCAGTACAGAGCACAGTGCCGAGCACATAGATGTCAATAAATATTTGTTGAATGAAAAAAATGAAATCTATAAGAAGTATTTTGTGAGTGTTAGCTCAGTTACATGCCAGCAGCGCAGTCTTTGGCAAATCACTTAATTTGTCTAGGCCTTACTTTCCTTATTTGTAGGCTACTATTGTTTACACTACTGACATCTCTACATTATTTTTAGGATCGCATGAAATAATGAACATGAAAGCACTTGTCTTGTAGAGTGCTGCACACAAACTGGTAAAGTCTCTTAAAGTGGGTTTTTTCCCTACAAATATCACTGAATGGCAAGACCCTTGAGCACAGAAGCCAAATCTATTTTGTTTCCCGGAGCATTCATAGCATCTAACAGAGTACCTGGACAAAAACAGATGCTTAATAAATATCTAGAAATAAAATACCCATTGACATTGATTATACTTTTACTTTTCAATGTGTGTACAACGACTTGTACATATACATTACTTGATTTAGGATCCTGTGTTGTTTCTGTCCAAGGCATCAAAACACAAAATGTCAGGAGCAATATGAAACCAGATAGAATTTCACAGTCTCTCTACAGTTGTGCTTCCTGAATGCTCCATCAAATCTATGCCTGCTCTTAACTGTCCTGAAAAGGTTCTGAAATATTCCCAAGCAAAGCTGGTGCCCCTATTAATTGAGGCTGTCCCATTTGAGTCTGACAAGCAGGAGTGGGGTGCAGGAAGAAGAGGAGTAGATTTATTTTACAACGTGTTGGAACACTAACACCTCCACCTTAATGTATGAAAAGTGATACATCACCATAAGTATTGGGAGAGGCTACCAGCCATGGACTTTGAGCATCCTTGCACATTCTTGCAGTGTCTGCTACGAATGCAAAACCCTGACCTTTATCTTTCCGGACCATTTTTTCAGGGCTATGTTTGCAGAAAGCTTCTTTGAGGGATAAGGTAACCTCTCCCCATCCCACTCTACCCCTTCACCCTCACCCCTGCCAACAAAGCACAGCCTTGCTTCCATTTGTTATGAAAGTGTTATGAAAGTCCCACCAGTCAGACTTTCTTTCTGGTAATGCACCTGACTGTGTGTGCAGGAATTTAGCATGGGCCCTTTGAGTCACCCTGTTAGACTTGGCCAGGTACAGGGGGAGCTAACACAAATGAACATGAAGATTTGATATTGCTTCTGCTGTCCTTTGTCTCTGACCACACATTGCATGCCTCCAGCCAGTAACAATGATACTGTGGCAGGTTAACTTTTTAGCATGTTAAAAGTCTTATCAGAAATATTTCACTGTTCTGGACATGGGGTAACAATTTTGGCATTAGGATCTACTATATCCAGATCTGTCTGTCCATTTAACTTTTGTGAGCTTTACTTCTGTCTTTTGAACCCTGAGATCACAATTCCAACTACAAGTACTAAGCCAGAATTGTATTCATTCACTTGTGACCAAACAAGCCTGATATTCAGCAAATATCCACATAAATAAGGATTTGATCATAATGATGATATGTGCCACAAAGCAGAAGTTTGTAGAGGCAAATTGAGGACAGAGAAGACTATGTTGAATATCATAAATTGGACTCTATCACAGCACTGTGATAACAAGAAAACAATACAAAATAAAACAGACACAAACATACTGGAATGATTTTGGGAAATTTACAGACTCTAAGAAATAGTGAAATAATCAGCACAGGAAAGTCAGAAGTAGAATAGTTCTGGGGATCTAAGACATGGGAACTCATAGACTATCTCTAGAGTTGTTTTGAATAATGCATCTCCAATTGCTTTCTGTCTTTATGCTCAAGACTCACATTTGCAGCAGGGGAATGTTGATTAGCTCAGCTTGAGTCATGTATTTTCCCTTCGGGCAATGTGGTATGACAGGGACAGAAGAGGAGCAGGCGTCGTACTAAGCACTTGGACTTATTAGAATCGCCAATGGTCAGTGAAAAAGCAACAGTCAAAGATATTTTTCATACACCACTCCTGGTATACGTAAATGCTCAGTACATGTTAGGAGTTACTATCTTGTCCTTTAATGTTGTTGTTATTGTTAATAGCAATAAAAATCTTGTTACAAAGCTGTCTGCTATTGATAACATGAGCTCATTAAAAATATTCTTCATACTGGAAAACTCAGATCTATCAACCAGGAAGACTGTCATAGGCACTAATTTTAGAGATAATGGATTTTTGTCAATGTTAAATTTGCACTGGTCTAGCAAACAGTGGGTGGAATTTTTTGCTTCAAATTGACAAGAAAATGAAGAACATAATCCTTGGTTAGGAGTAGAGGATCTACTTGCTTTATTGTATTTTATTTTATTTTATTTTATTTTTTTGAGATGGAGTCTCTTCGTGTCATCCAGCCTGGAGAGTAATGGCACAATCTCAGCTCACTGTAACCTCTGCCTCCCAGGTTCAAGTAATTCTCCTGCCTCATCCTCCAGAGTAGCTGGGATTACAGGTGCACACCACCATGTCTGGCTAACTTTTGTATTTTTAGTAGAGATGGGGTTTCACCATATTGGCCATGCTGGTCTCAAACTCCTGACCTCAGGTGATCCACCTGCCTCAGCATCCCAAACTACTGGGATTACAGGCGTGAGCCACCGTGCCCAGCCAGATCTACTTGCTTTAAATCAGCCTACCCCTTTCCAAATTATCTGATTCTGGGAAACTAATCTCTCTACATTTCCATTTTCTCATATTTAACTCATAGAGTTAATTGAAGTAGACAAACCATTTAAGGCATTAACACAGTCTTTGACACTTAGTAAATGCTCAATAAATGTTAATTATGGTTATTATTCATTGAGCTATAGAAGTCCATGCCTTTAGGAACTTCCTTTACCTGCCTGCCCACCCAATTTAAATGACAAATAGAGCTGCAAATGTCTCATGGGACATTTTTATAAACAAAACTAGCCGAACACTCTTGAGGACTCTGCAAGCTGATGATAAAGATCGAATCTGGCAACATATTTTTCTGAGGGGAAAAAAAAAAGGAACTCATCAAAAGATACAAAATTGAAGTCAGACAGGAGGAATAAATTCAAGAGATCTATTGTACATCATGGTGACTACAGTGAATAACAATATATTGTATATTTTAAAATTGCTAAGAGTAGATTTTAAGTGTTCTCACCACAAAAAGACAATGACAAGGACGTGAGTGATATATATGTTAATTAGCTTAATTTAGCATTCCACAACATATACATATATCAAAATATCATATTGTATGCCATAAATATATGTATAATTTTTGCCAATTTTAAAATTTAAAACAAGACCCAATAAGGCTATAATTTTGCTTATATAGAAAAAGTACACTTAAAGAGAGGCTTACTTGTTTGACAATAAAATGATCCTCTTTTATCGTGGTTTCAGTGTGCAATTTAACTATGCTTTTATCGTGTGTGGGGTGCATTTTAATCATTCAACTCTCTTAATTTAGCCATTTGTCTCCTTTGTCTTATAAATTGCTTTATTTTTGCACTGAAACAAACTTTTAAAAGTTAATATAAATATTTGTTTTACATAACCACTGTTGAAGAACAAAAAAAAGGCCAGTTCACTTCTATTTCAATTTAAAAGGTACAGAAAACACGTCATGGTCAAACTCCTTGCATTGTCAGGCTATGGTTATATCAATGTGAAACATGAGCAAGTATTTCCTGAACTTGTATTCACTGACACTGAGGCAGAGGAGGACCCAGGAATTATAAGATGTGTCGATATACTGATCTGTGGCACCTCTTCCAGTTAAATCTATGCCTTTTTAAAGATGCCTAAGAATCTAACAAAGAGTTTATCAATCTGTTAGTTACATAATGGCTGCTGATCTCAGTTGCTATTCATAACTACTAAAGAAAAAGCAAAAAATCATCATTTCACATCTCTCCCCATTAGGCCCTGGCTTTGGAAGTATTGACTCCTGTGGACCTGGATCCAGGAAAATCTGGGCCCAAATTCTGCCTTGGCCATTTACTCCCTATGCAACTTCTCACTGCAATTAATGTTGTTGGTTCCTAGGGAGCCTGGCCTTTTATCTCATTGGATTTGTGGGAAATAAGCACAAAATAATTTTTTCATGTTTCTGTTTAAAGTTCCAGTCATATGAGAACGGTCCTGCCTGTCAGAGATGACTTCATTCTTAACAAGGCAGTTGGCTTGTATCTTCCCCAACCTTGTTTGTTACCCCTGATCAAAGGGCTAGGCTTCCATAACAGATCCCTGTTATGCTTTTCTTCCTGCCTCGTTAATCATTCTTTAGTTCTGTTAAAGCAAACTAAATATGGCCTAAGAAGGACTCTGTACTTCTATATTTAAGTCTTTGTGGATGAACTATAACCTAGCTTAATAGTCAGACAGGACTGAAAACCTAACTCAGGAGTATGCACCTGTAACAATAACTGAGTCTTGGCCAATCCCAGCAGCCATACTTCAACCACTCATAGACTGTGAGTATTTAAACTGTGTTCAAATGAGGTAAACGCCAACCTGTAACTAATCCCACCATTTCTGTACTTCACTACCAATTGCTGTACGTCATTTCCTTTTTTTGTTTTTTTGGTCTATAAATCTTCTTCCACCACATGGCTGTGCTAGAGTCTCTGTGAATCTGCTGTGACTCTGGAGGCTGCCCGATTCACAAATCATTCATTGCTCAATTAAACTCCTTTAAATTTAATTCAGCTGAAGTTTTTCTTTCACCAGTTCCCATCTTTAGTTTCCTCTTCTTTCTTCCATCCCAAGAATGGAGAGTCCTTACAATTGAACCCTTAACCCTTGTGTTCTCTTACATCTTCACTCCTAGAAACAATTTACAAAAATTCTTATCCCACTAATCACTGGTAGCAGCTAGAATGACAGGCATTCTAATTCTTACAACAATTTTCCAAGTTAGTTCTAATTTTTACCTCTTTGACACTTTGGTTTTACTCTTGACCTTCAAAAGGAAACTTAAAACCATATTTTTCTGACTCTAATGAGCATACTCTTTCAGCTACACATGTTCCTTCTTTATTTACACCTCCTGGCTTTAGACTTGGTCTTCTCAATTCTTGACTTACGTGTATGACTAATTGGTTCTGGGTGTTTTTAACTGGAGAGCTATCAATTGATTACTCTCCTATGCCCATCCAAGTTTCTGTTTATTAGAATCACCATTATTCTTATAATTTCCTCAACTGCTGGGATAATAAAGTACCTATGTTGAAGGATCAATCATAAGGATGAAATAAATGAAAAACTACATAGATGAGGCTGTACATGCCACTTTGCCCCTTATCAAGGTAGTTATTAATAAATAGTAGTTATGGTGATAACAGGAGAACCAGTAAGTTAGATCTTCTCCTTACTATCATGATTATTATTATTATTTTATTATTATTACTGCCATTTCTATGACTACTAAAGTGCTCTAGAAGTTTAGAAACTAGAAAATTAGGAGTTATATGCAGAGAGTAAGAATTCAATAAGTTAAATGCGCTGTTAAATATTTGTATATAATGCTCTATGATCACAGCACAGAGAGTGCCTGAATATACAATGCCTGCATCTTTAATATTTCGTCGCTGAAGCAACATACACACACACACACACACACACACACACACACACACTGACTATATGTGTGCCCCATATTTTGGAAAGGGGAAGTATATTGGTAGGGATCCTCTGAACCATTCCCTGTGGGGCCTGAAATTCTTACTGAATGCCACTTTGAGGTAAGAATTTCTATCTTCAGTTGCCAGACTGTCCCCTGAAGTAATTGAAACCCATAAGCCTTAGATATAAATCTGCTCAGTGCCATTGATTATAATAGCACGATTTGAGTTTAGGCAACAGTACTATTTTTGAAGTGGAAGGGTTTGCTTAGCCTATATAAAACATATGAACACATATGTATTTAAACATACATTTTTTAGAAAGAATTTGTGCCTGAGTGGCCCAGCTCCTGAATCTCTGATTACATTTAATACAGTGAATCAGCCTAGCCATTGTTTCTTGGCTCGTCTGACAAGAGTCAGGATAATAGTCAGTGAATTTCATGACGGGAAAACCCAATGACCCTCTCCCCCTGGAGAGTCCTAAGGCAACAAAGGCTAAATAAGGTCCCTGCTGCTGCTGACAGAAGGACAGCTCCTTCTTGGCCACTACGTGAAGGGAGGAGAAACTAACCATTAACTCCCTTCACCTTTTATCTTATCAGGATCTAGAGAGAAGGAAGATAACAGGCAGCATTAAAGCTCACTTCCACTCTATTCATTGTTTGTTAGCTTTGCTTTTGAGAAAAGTAGAAAATTAATTCTTATTCAGACTAACCCAGAGGAGGAAGTAGATGAATAGACAAGGGACTACTTGCCTCTTAATAATCTCACTCTCGCTAATGTCCAGCAATCAAGAGAGAGGCAAGGGGGATTGGTGTTTTATACAGAGGCACAGCGACTGAGTCCGTTGAGAAATGCAAAAGAAGGAACTCTGGAAATAGAACTACTTGTGTTTACCTCCTGGATACACCATGTTTACCAGCTGCATGACCTTGGGCAGATGATTTAAACCCTCTGAATTCCAGGTAGCTCATCTGTATCCTGGAGGCAGCACTCACCTGAGATAGCTGTTCACAGAATTATAGAATGTGATATTGGCAAATGGCGTGGCATGTAGTAAGTATCCAAATAATTATAGCTTCCTTCTTTGTATTGCCTACTGACTCTATTTATTTCAGTACCACATTAAAGAGAAGTTCATTAATCGATATAAAAATCAAATCATCCAGAAATTAATTTTCAATAAAAACAAGGAAGTATATGATTCAACACATGGAAATACCTCTCTGAAGTTTGTGTTGAAAAATATTCTGTAAGCCTGGATCCTGGACTTTGAAAAAAATAAAAAATATTGTGAGGTCACGTGTGAACCATGTAGGTAGAGTGTCCTGAACAGTTAACAATATCTACATGGGCAGAGGACAGAATAGTGGCTGCTTGCATACCACGTAGTAATAGTCTCTGGACCAACATGTTTTAGAAATATGTTCAGCATAATGTTACCGGCAGTGAATCCATATGTGTCTGCAGCAACCTCAATTCTTGCCGCCTCAGAAGAAAGAATTTGACTTTCTTTCTTATGAGGGCTATAAGGCAGAGTGAGAAACTGAGGCAAGATGTAGAGCAGCAGGAGTGAAAGTGTATTAAAAAGCTTCAGAGCAGGAATGAATGGAAGTAAAGTACACTTGGAAGAGAACCAAGCGGGCGACTTGAGAGATCAGGTGCACTGTCTGACCTTTTGACTTGGGGTTTTATACATTGGCACACTTCCAGAGCCTTGCATCCCTTCTCCCTTGGGGTAGGCTGTCTGCATGCCCAACGGCCTGCTAGCACCTGGGAGGTGAGCATTTGCACACTGTATTTACTGGAGTTGTACTCATGCTCACCTGGTGTTCCTTCCTTACCAAATATCCCTGGAAGGTGATAAACCAGCTAAACTCCGCAATTTTGCCTCTGAATTTGCATACTTGAGTCCACTCATGCAGCTCCTGAGATCTTACCAGGAAGCTGATGATCATCAGTTTCAGATATTTCTATCCATTAGGAGACTGCCTTTCCCTGGCACTAGCTGCAACCAATTATCATTTTACAGAGACAGTGTAACTGATATAGGAGTTAAAAAGAAATTATTTAGGCAGATAGTGAGGGCAAGGAGTCCTTGCTAAGGTTTTCCTTTTAATGAAAAGCAGCCCCTAAATCATTTTCTTTTCAACAAAGAGCAGCCTGTAAAATCAAGCTGCAGACATAAAAAGGCAAGCTAGAAGCTTGCATGGGAGAATGCCAACAGCTGTGCCAATAGGACAGGGGCTACCTGGAGACTAAGCATACTCAAAATGGCGGCTCCATCTTACCTTTTCTTTGTAAAACAGTAAGGAGCAGCCAACATGACCCTGGCCAGGCAAAGACCCTATTTGCATAATAGATTAGGGTGGAGTGGCCAGCTTCCTCCCGTGTTATGTAAACGTCACACCTGGTCCAACCAATCTTTGGGCCCTGTGTGAATCAGACACCAGCTCCTCAAGCCAGTCTATAAAACCCCGTGCACTTCACCATGGGACAAGAAGTCTCACTTGGGCACCCCTCTCTCTCCTAGGAGAGAGCTATTCTTTCTCTATCTTTTGCCTATTAAACCTCCACCCCTAAAACCGCTTCTTGTGTGTCCACATACTAGATTTCCTTGGCGTGAGATGACAAACCTCGGGTATTTACCCCAGACAAACGACGCTGCTTCATCACAACTGCCTGACCATCATCTGATGGTCACCCGACATTCCTGGTGAGGTGGGGAGAGCTCTGTCCTGCCCTGCTCATGCCTGACTATCTATCTACTATAAAAATAATACCTCAGAAATGTGAACAGAGTCCTAAATACTCAGCCATCCTAGAAATTTAAAGTCATGATTGACTTTTGCCTTTTACTAAATTTTATTGCGTGTATAAGGAAGAAGAAGATGTGGTCCTCGTCCTCTACTAATCAGGTGAATCAGAATAGAAAAGACATTCTAGCAAAGAAAACATAATGAACTAAGGTATACATTTGTAAAAGAGTATATGGATTAATAAATATTTGTAAGCAACAGTTGTTATATTTCACAGAGTATATAGTTTAAGGGAATAACTGCGTGATAGTTTTTAAAACATGACCCCGACCCCATTAACCATTCCCACGTTATCTTACCTCCCTGCTACCCTTTCTAATCTGTGGTAATTAGTTACAGTTAAAATACAGTTAGAATTGTCAGAGGCATTTGAACCACAGCAGCTCCATCTTAAATAGGGGCATTCCCAGGAGGTTAGGCATTTTTAGTCACAGGACGAGATACGTAGGAGGTTGGCAAAAAACACAGGTCAAAAAGCCCCTGATGATAAACAGGATGCAGTAAAGAAGTCAGCCAAAACCCACCAAAACCAAGATGGCAAAGAAAGTGACCTCTGTTTGTCCTCTCTGCTCATTGTATGTTAATATTAAACCATTCACATGCTAAAAGACACTCCCACCAGTGCCATGAGAGTTTATAAATGCCATGAACACATGGGGAAGTTACCCTATATGTCTAAAATGAGGAGGAACCCTTAGTTCTAGGAAATCCCCTCACCTTTCCTGGAAACTCATGAATAATCCACTTCTTATTTAGCATATGATCAAGAAATAACCATAAATATAGCCAACGAGCAGCCCTTGGGGCTGTTCTGTCTATGGAATAGCCATTCTTTTGTTTACTTCTCTAATAAACTTGCTTTCACTTTACTCTATGAACTCGCCCTGAATCTTTCTTGCGCAAGGTCCAAGAACCCTCTCTTGGGGTCTGGATCCAGACCATTTTCTGGTAACAGAATGAACAGGATCTAGTATGGGAGATAGGGAGGGTGAAGGAAGAATTAGTGATGACTTCCATGTTTTTGATTGAATTATTAGAAAGATGATTGGAACACTGAGGACTTAGAATAATAAAGGAAGAGATTTAACTGTGATAGAGGAAGATAAGATGATCCATCAAGTTTTTACTGTGTTGAGTCGAAATTTCCTTTGAGATTCTAGGTGGATATAGCCAGCAAACCTTCACAAACCTAAAGCTTGGGAAAGAAGTCAGGATGAATGGAGGGCAATAGATTTGAGAATCAACAATCTCTACAATTAAACCAAAGAGAATTGAGGAGATCTTTTAGGGAAATGATGCAGAATAAGCAAAATGGAGAATCTCTAGGGAACATCGGTGTTGAAGAGTTTTATAGGCTGGGTATAGTGGCTCATGCCTATAATTCCAGCACTTTGGGAAGCAGAGGCAGGAGAATCACTTGAGGCCAGGAATCCATGACCAGACTGAGCAACATAGCAAAACCTTGTCTCTACAAAAAAAGAGAAAAAAAGAAAGAAAAAACTAGTCAGGAATCGTGGTACACATTTGTAGGCCCAGCTACTTCGGAGGCTGAGGCAGGAAGATCACTTGAGCCCAGGAGTTCAAGGCTGCAGTTAGCTATGATTGATCCACTATATTCCAGACTGGGCAACAGAATGAGACTCCAACTCTTAAAAAAAAAAGAAAGAAAGAAAGAGTTTTACAAAATAGGAATGAGCAAGGAAACAAAGAAAAAATGAAAGAATAATCAGAGACAAAAGAAGAAGGAACATGGACTCCAAGAAGTAAAGAATTTCAGAAAGCCTTTATTGTTCCCTATCGTTAAATGTAGCAGAGAGGTCCACTAACTCTATGCCAAGACCTTTGCAAGACACTGAGAATATTTATTTGAATACATCCTCATCCTAGACTTCACAGATAAATACATAGGTAAATAATCATGTGACAACAGAGTGGGAAAAGTGCAAACTAGAACACGATTCGATACGAAGTTACCGTGAGGAGGAAGAAATTAACTTCTCAGTAAGAATAAAGGAAGTCTTCAGGGGATGTAGTATATCAGGCTTTTGTCTCCTAAAATGATGTGTAAGCCACTTGAATGCAAGAAACAGACCTTTTTTTCATAGTCAAGCCCTGAGGACCTCTACTTGAAGTTCGGTGGGTTAGTACACACGATGGGCCTAAAATTCAGCATCCTTTGGGAAAGTCACACAGATCAAACAGGTAATTTGCATGGTATGTTAAAAAACATTCCCACCCAGAGAGTGAAGAGGACTTCCGTTTACACCAATCCCCAAGTGGAGCTGGACCCTTCTTGTTTGGCATCAGTAGAACTAATCTGTAAACTGCCTCTCTGCACACAGGACCTCCTGCTATTGTTCTGACCTTGCGTCATGACTTGAAGTGGAGAGCAATTGAAAGAAGCATTTATTTCTGCCTTGAATTGAAATCCAGAAGCGAGAATTGTTCGAGAGCTAAAAACAATTTATTCCTAGGCTTTCATTTTTATAAAGTTGAGATGATTTCCCCCTCCTCCCAGCTTTCCAGCTGCAAGTTCCAAGGCAGGTGTGTCAGACTTTGGGGCTGGTTCAGCTCCTGAACGGTTTCAAGTTATTACACAGACCTAAGAATTTATACAATTCCAAGTTTTGTCTTTAAAGAAACCATTAGAAGTATATTTTAGAGGCATTAATAGAAGAATTTCTTCTATATAGTCAGAAAGCATATACATACCATCTGTACAAATGATAACTTTAGTAAGAAAACTGCCCCTTCAAAGTGCTATTGTACATGCGTGTGTAAGGGTGGTTGGTACAGAGAGGGAAAGAGACAAGAGAACAATGATTTTCAACCTGGGGTGATTTTGCCCTCCAGGGGACATTTGAGAACATCTGGAAATATTTTTGGTTGTCCCACCTGGGGTGCTACTAACATTCTGTGGTTAAAGGCCAGTGGTGCAGCTAAACATCCTACAATGCACAGGACAGTGTCCACAACAAGAAATTTTTCAGCCCAAAATTTCCATAGTGCCAAGGTTGGGGAACCTTGAGAGAGAGAAGGAGAGAGAAGTGGCATCAGGACATTATTCCAGTGCCTTTTTATATCCAATTAAGCCTAGTCACAAAACCATCATGTCTCAGGGTTGGGAGGATAGTTTCTAGCCATCACATAGACTCATGTTCCATGAAATATTGCTTCAGGATGGTAAGCTGGCTTTGTGCATTACAATTCTGTTAGTCAGACTTGCTTGGATAAAAGAGAAAACATGGAACATGACTCCATGAAAAGGCTACAAAAATGTATCCCTTGTGCTGCGACTAAAAAGAGATAACCCCTCAAGCTAGCCATAGAAGGAGACTGACTGCATGAGGAGACAACAAGAGAGAAAATATGTTTAGTGTTCCATTTGGAAAGAGGCAGCTGCTAGATGTAGCTCTGAGACGGTCTTGTAGATTTAAGAACCAGAAGGGAAAACAGTCTTTGACCTGCAGGGGATGCTGGAAAACAGATGCCTGAAGATCCCAGGGGAGAATTTTTGACCCAATGACAAGTTTCTTGCATGTGTCAAATGATATTTTTGTGTGTGTGAAATTCTGCTGTTTCTCGTTAAAATATGAGAAAATGTCCAAATTCTCACGTGGGTTTCCTGAGGCTTCAACTCATCTGGTGAGCCATTCTTTCAGCTGGAATTCCTGATACTCAAATTCTCTCACTGCATGTTACTTAGAAATTTGCCATTCTGGTAGACAGCGTAGGGTTCCCCCTTGTCTCATGGCTCACTGAGCAGCACATGTCTTTGTAGAGATTTCAGGAAGTTTGATGTATGTTCACAGTAAAAGAAACAAACTTGAGGAACAGACAAGCTTGAGTTTGAATCCCAGCTAGATCCCTATCTTAGCATGTGACCTTGGTAACATCTTAACTTCTCCAAATCTCAATTTACGATTAAGGAATGAGGGACCAAAATCATTGTATTAGATGTGACAAATTTTTTTTTTTAATTTTTTTGAGATGGGTTCTTGCCCTGTCACCAAAAATGGAGTGCAGTGGCATGATCTTGGCTCAATGCAGCCTTGATTTTCTGGGCTCAAGTGAATCTCACATCTCAGCCTCCTGAGTAACTAAGACTACAGGTGTGCACCACCACACCCAGCTCATTGTAACATATTTAATTCGGCCAGCACAGTGCCAAGTTTGTGGCAGGTGTGCATTCAGATTGCTGTTACTGTGATGAGTACTATTTTTGAGAAGAAAGGTCTACAAATACTTTTCTACCTAGATTATTTTTCATTTTTCCTTATAACCAAGCTGAGCCAAGTATCAACTCGAGAACTGTTCCCCGTGCTTTTCAGTTGCATCACACTGGTGTCAAAGTGACAAAAGCATAGTCCATGCATAACAGAAAAAAAGGACTAGTAACTTAGAAGGAGACAGCTTCTCCTGCTGAAATAAATTTTAGAGTCTACCGTGTCTGTTCATATTTTTCCTGAATTTCTACACAATGGAGGAAATAGAATGAAAAGTCTTTAATTAGATGGGGAGAAGGGATTCATATAAATGCATAGACTTTCAAAAGAAAAGGCATTTTCTATTTATTTATTTTTGAAATGGAGTCTCACTCTAGTCGCCCAGGTTGGAGTGCAGTGGCACAATCTCAGCTCACTGCAACCTCCGCCTCCCAGGTCCAAGTAATTCTCCTGCCTCAGCCTCCCAAGCAGCTGGGACTACAGGCATGTGCCACCACCCCTGGCTAATTTTTTGTATTTTTATTAGAGACAGGGTTTTATTGTGTTAGCCAGGATGGTCTCAATCTCCTGACCTTGTGATCCGCCTGCTTCAGCCTCCCAACATACTGGGATTACAGGCATGAGCCACCACACCAGGCCCCAGAAAAGGCATTTTCTTAGACTCAAGTCCATTTTTTTATTTTTTTCAAGACAGAGTCTCACTCTGTCGCCCAGGCTGTAGTGCAGTGGCGCCATCTCGGTTCACTGCAACCTCCGCCTCCAGGGTTTAAGCAATTCTCCTGCCTCAACCTCCTGGGTAGCTGTGATTACAGGTGACCGCCACCACGCCCAGCTAATTTTTTTTTTTTTTTTTGTATTTTTAGTAGAGACAGGGTTTCACCATGTTGGTCAGGCTGATCTCGAACTCCTGACCTTGTGATCCACTCACCTCAGCCTCCCAAAGTGCTGGGATTACAGGCGTGAGTCACCACACCTGGCCTACTAAAGTCCATTTAATACCTGGAGAGGCATGGTATGTATCATCTTTTCCCTCATGCACTCACCCTTCCCACCATTTAGCAATGACCCCCAAGGACAAAATAAAATCAGATCTTCTAGAGGGCAGTGGGAGAGAATGAATATACTGCTCACAAGATTTTATGCAGTCAGAGACTTCAACTGTGAAAAGTCATTCTAGTCATTGTGTTCACAGGAGCAGATGAATTATTTCAATAGTGTGAGCACTAAATATACAGAAAATAATTGTGTTTTATTTCAGGGATCCAGAGATTCAGTCTGAACATCTAAGTACTGGAGCTCAAACTATCCATCCTCAAGTATTTTTCAGAACCAAAGAGATACACCACTGGAAACACCAGTGAAAAGATCACTGCAGCTCAGAGCTGCATCACTGAGCTGTATACAGCATGCTTGAGTGTAAGTCTTGCCTTCAGCACCTACTAGCTCTGTAAATTTGGCAAGGTTACTTTACTCTTCTGAGTCTCTGTTTGTTCACTCCAAATACAGGAATATTCTCATCTACATTGAAGGTTTATTTGTGGGTATTAAACAAGATGATGCAAAGCATGTGTGACAGCCCCTGACAGTAGACTTACCTTCGCTACTATAGATTCCCATTTCTTCTTTTCTTAGAAAAGTTGCACAGTGCTTCTGTGGCTCCATCTCATGACTTACTGAGTATTGTCTCTTCTCATTTCCTAAACTGAACCTTCTCTGCACACCCCAATCCACAGAGGAAAGTGTTACTTCATTTGGAAAGATTTCCAGATGTTGACCACTGCCCTACTGGACTTCAAATTAGACCCACCCCAGCCAATGTCTCACCAGCTGTAATAAACTTTCCTCTGTGATCATCCTAATTATCACTCACGTTTTCAGAACTCTGTGAATCCTTCACTCTAATATCCTCTTTTAGGGAAGTTGTCCAGCAGGTTATACAATCTGAATACCGCCAAGCCCAACACAGGTTTTCATTTGCTGCTGGTCCCTCTGTCCAGGTTTTGGCACACATGGTCCAAGGCCATGGTCCTGTGCAGCTTTGTCTGCCAGTCCAGAGGTGCTCCCTCAGACTTACATGGCTTTGGATGAGCAAAGTAAGGCTGTTCAGCAGTTTATAATACAACGTCTCATCTCTGTCGTGTTTCAGAGAAAGTGGTGCCCACTTTGTAGGTGCATATATGCTGCTTTGCTATTGATCACATTCAGATTGGTAACTTTCTCTTTCTTTCTCTTTATTAGAAAAAAATCAGCTTTCTTTCTAAAACTAATTTTCCTTCTAAAGTCAAGCTTATGGTCCCTTTCACAGGCAAATATATACATATATATATATATATATATATA
>NW_016806937.1:3437374-3441991 GCF_001698545.2 Rhinopithecus bieti | reverse complement strand
TATATATATATATATATATATATATAAATTAGTAGCTTTATTAGGACAAATGCCTAATGCATGTGGGCCTTAAAACCTCGATGATGGGTTGATGGGTGCAGCAAACCACCATGGCACATGTATACCCAATGTAACAAACCTGCACATTCAGCGCATGTATCCCAGAAGTTAAAGTAAAATAAAATAAAATGAAGTATTATTCCTTCCAATAACCTAGAAATTCTCATACATAGGTATATGTCCTAAAGAAGTTTGCATATATTCATAAGGTAACACTACAGAGATATGTACAAATAGCATTATTTTGTTTAAAAAAAAAAAAAAAGAAGCAGCTTTTACATGTCAATGACAACGACAGGACACCATGTCCACTGGTGATAAAAAGGAGCCTTTTGTAACAATAAGCATAGACTGCCAGGCTTTTGCCAAAGACGTAATCACAACACACTGGTTGAGAAAGTCATACTCTTTCTGTGAAAACTACAATTCTGCACACTTCTGTTGCACTGTATTGCTTCCAAGCATGCTGGATTTTAGAGCATTCTCTGGGAAGAAAAAAAAAAAGCAAGCTCAGTAAATCCCAGTATTTTTACTGCCTTTGCCAAATCTGACATCTTTCAAAGTAACTGTGAGAAGCACGCACAATTTCTGCCAATTGCGTGATTTAGCAGCTATAAAATCCCTCTGAATCAAACCCATTTTGAAATAAAAAGAAACCTGCTTGAGAATTTCATTGCACTGTTGGATACCTACTCAAAGATCAATCACCTCTCCTCATTCTGTATTCCTGGTATATTTTTAAGTTTAATCTTTTTTGCAGCTTTACCCATTTAGTTAAGGGTAGAATTTTAAAAGGCTAAAGATTCAGCAAGAAGGAGGAGGACATAGAGTCTGAACAAAGGACTTCTTTATAGTCTGTACAATAGAACTGAAAAAGATGGTCTATTTTCTTCTCTGCTCTTTCCCCAGTGGTACAGTACGTAGATTCTCAAAACTTGAGTGTCCTTTCCCCCAAGGAAAATAGTATCTCTCTGCAGGCTGCCTAGTAGGATAAAACAGCTGTGTTTCCTACTCCACAGGGAACTTCCTTAGGTGCAAGTCTATTTTTTAGGCTGAATGTGATTGGCTGAGCAGAAAACTAAACACACGGCTTATGGTTTGGCCTCCAATGACCATTGAAAATAATTGTCTATACAATGTGGTACAAAAGCAATTAACTATGTTGAAACTGAAATACACATTGTAAATAAAATGCTGGCTATAGGGAAATATAAAGTCTCAAAGGAATAAAAATAAAATTGTTTGAATCTGGGTTTCTGTATCAATTAAATGTATAAGGAACAGGAAAATTTCTTGAATCTCACTTTGAGTCTCACTAATACAAATACCTCAAATATGACAGGAACACAGACACTTCAGTCATGTTGATATTTATAAACTCTATGTATAAAGGGGGAAGCAACTGAAGACAACATTTTTTTTCTCACAATGCAGATGTTCATTAGATCTAATATATGTTCATCTAATAAATAGGTTTCTAATTACTAAGAAAATACAAAAAGTCTGATATGAGCTACATTCCCCTTAGGATAAAAAAAATCTCATGTGAGAAATATCCTCATAGCCTTTATCTTCCTCTCTGCCTGGAACCAGTCCCCAAAGAATCACACCTAGAAGCCATCCATAGACTTTGCATATCTGTTATACCACGTTTCTCTGGTTTGGACAACTGACAGCATTTTATTAAGAGCTCACATTTATTTCAACAGTGATCAACTCTTATAAGTATCCATTTATGTAAAATTGATGTTGCGCTCCCACCACCAGAAATTGATTTATTATTGTGTCATTGTAAGACAACACTTTCAAAATCGTGTGTGTTCATCCTGCATAAGCCACAAGTTGCTAAATTGTGATTAATCTTGAATGTAAAAATGCTTCAAGTTGTACCATTACATAGTGTCTGCAACTTTTTAATAAAATCCTCCATAAACGTGTGTGTGTGTCTGTGTGTGTAGTAGGTGTGTGTGCTGGAGAGCTTGGGCCACAAGTAAATTCAGAACGAGAAATAATAATTTGTCAACAAAAGATAAATTAAAATGTGGATTATTAGTAAGGTGATTATACAATTTATTATCTAAAATAGACATTCATGAGAATTAAAGGGGCATTATTGATAATTGCACTGAGACAACAGGTATAAAGCAATATGTATGCCAATTATACATTAGCAAAACGTCCTCTCCCTAATAAGCACATAAAATAAGAGCTGCATGGTGGTTGGGGGATGCTTTGGAAGCAACTGGGCTTAGAATCTAAACTCTGACATGTATTAGTTGTGTGCATTTGTTTCCATATCTCTTCTTTTTCTCACTTTCAAGATAACAGAAGTCATATCTAACTTTGATTTAGTGTTTAAAATGCACCAGAAAACATGCCAAAGGTGTAACATTAAATAGCTTTATTTAAATCTCAGAACAACTAAACCATGTCGTTATTATTTTTCCCTATTTTACACATGATACAATGCATTGAGTGAGGTGAAATGACTTGCTCATGGTCACACAGCAAGTAAGTGGTGAAGCTGAAATATGAACCTTGGCAGTGAGTCCTTAGTGTCCATACACTTAAATATTTTGATATACTGAAAACAATAATACCAATTTCCCAGAGTTCTTATAAGGGCTAAATGAGATACTAGATATCAGGCACACAGCACAATGCCCAAAACATAGTCAAAAATTGTAAAAGAGTTGCCAATAATGAAATAAAAAATAGTTATAAATGCTTTTTTTGGCTAACCCCTATGTGTGTTAATTCGTTTTTGTGTTGCATAAAGAAATACCTGAGGCTAGATAATTAATAAATAAAAGAACTTTAACTGGCTGACGGTTCTGTAGGCTGTTCAGGAAGCATGGTGCTGGCATCTGCTTGGCTTCTGGTGAGGGATTCAGGCAGCTTTTACTCATGGCAGAAGGAGAAGCAGAAGCAGAGTGTCACATGGAGAGAGAGAGCACAAGAGAGAGAAGTGGGGAGTCCTACACTTTTTTAAACAACCAGATCTTCCATGAAGCCATAGAGTGAAAACTCACTCATTATTGTGAGGAGGGAACCAAGACATTCATGAGTGATCCTCCCCGATGACTCGAATACTTCCCACCAAGTCCCACCTCCAATACTGGGGATTACATTTCAACATAAGATGTGGAGGGGCCAGGCATGGTGGCTCACGCCTGTAATCCCAGCACGTTGGGAGGCCGAGGCAGGCGGATCACCTGGGGTCACGAGTTCGAGACCAGCCTCAACATGAAGAAACCCCATCTCTACTAAAAATACAAAATTAGCCGAGCATGGTGGTGCCTGCCTGTAATCCCAGCTTCTCGGGAGGATGAGGCAGGAGAATTGCCTGAACCTGGGAGGCGAAGGTTGTGATGAGCCTAGATCATGGCATTGCACTCCAGCCTGGGCAACAAGAGCGAAAGTCCGTCTCAAAAAAAAAAAAAAAAAAAAAAAGATGTGGAGGGAACAAGCCTCCAAACTATATTGATACAGGACTACTTTTGAGGTGAATATAACTTATAATGCAGCCTTTTGGTAACTCTGCAGCTAAAGCTCCCACCTGACTAGAAATCTCTACTAACCTGATCTATAATGGACAATAAGTCCATAAATCATAGGTTGAGAATGTGGTAATAGTATATTAATTTTATATTACTGGTAGGCTGAGGTCACACCCATTATTAAATTTTTTTACTTACCCAAGTCATTCATTTTGTCTAAGAAGTCTTCCTTCTCAAGAAGTAAAATAATCAACCAAGTTGAAAATACTTGGTCAAAAAGCGTTTGACAAAAGTGAACATTTGTTTACAGTAAATAACTCTTGGCAAAATAAAATACAAGAAGACTTCCTCAACCTGATTAAAAAAAAATTAGGAGAAAACTTTCAGCTGACATCATAAATTGTGGTGAAAGATTAAATGCTGTCCTCCTGGGATGGGAGAGAAGGCAAGGATGCCTGCTCTTACCACTGCTAGTCCACATTGTACTGAAGGTCCTAGCCAATGCTGCTGGTCAAGAAAAAAAAACATGAAAAGCATGTAGATTGGAAAAAAATAAATAAAACTACATCTACTTAAAAATTACAAAATTAATGACATAGAAAATCCTAGACTCTACCAAAGAAGCTACTATAACGAACAAGTGAGTTTAATGAAGTTGCAAGATGCAAGATTAATATAAAATCAACTGTATTTCTACATATGGTAACACACAATTAGAAATTTAAATTCAAAAATAGTGTCACCTTCTCTCTCTTAGTATGTAAAAAGCTGAAAAGAGTAGCACTCCCACCTCTTAACTGTAAAGAAAGCCCAGATATTTAACAAAACTACAACTTTTCTCAAACGCATCAAAGCGCTGAGGTCATGCCAGGCACCGTGGCTCACGTCTGTAATCCCAGCACTTTGGGAGGCCTAAGTGGGTGGATCATGAGGTCAGGAGATCAGGACCATCCTAGAAACCCCGTCTCTACTAAAAACATACAAAAAATTAGCCGGGCATGGTGGCACTTACCTGTAATCCCAGCTAGTCGGGAGGCTGAAGAAAGGGAGAGGAGGG
>NW_016806937.1:3392738-3436896 GCF_001698545.2 Rhinopithecus bieti | reverse complement strand
GAGGGAAGGGGAGGGGAGGGGAGGGGAGGGAAGGGAAGGGAAGGGAAGGGAAGGGAAGGGAAGGGAAGGGAAGGGAAGGGAAGCGGCTGTGGTTGCAGCAACCAAGTAGCGTAAAATCTAGAAAAAGACAGGCATCTCCAAAGAAAGATGCAGACATATGCACTGCCTTACCTGAGGCACCAGAGGAAGATATAAACACTGTAGAAGCAGGTAAAAATATATCAGTTAAAAGTATCAGCAAATTGCTAAAGGCCAGCTACAAGTAGTGTGAGAGCACAGAACTCCTAGGAGCTGTGGACACAAGGAGAGTCTATACCCACTGTATTAGTCCGTTTTGCATTGCTATGAAGGAATACTGAGACTGGGTAATTTATAAAGAAAAGAGGTATGTTTGGCTCACAGTTGTGCAGGCTGTACAAGCATGGTTCCAGCATCTGTTTGGCTACTGGTGAGGCCTCAGGAAGCTTACAATCATGGCAGAAGGCAAAGAAGCCAGGATATCACATTACAAGAGAGGGAACAAGAGAGAAGGAGGAAGTGTCAGGCTCTTTTAAATGGCCAGATCTTGCATGAACTCATAAAGAACTCACTCATTACCACAATGACAGCACCACGCCATTCATGAGGGATCCATCTCCATGACCAAGGCACCTCCCACTAGGGTCCCTTCCAACATTAAAAATCACATTTCCACATGAGATTTTGGAGGGGATAAATGTCCAAACTATATCACCCACTTCCAAATGATCCTGCACAGAAAACCCTGAATATATAAAAAATGCTCAACATCACTAATTATCAGAGAAATGCTAATTAAAACCACAATGGAATATTATCTTACCCTATGCTGTTACTAAAAAGACAAAACTAAGAGATGTTGGTAAGAATGTGGAGAAAAGAGAACTCTTTCATGTTGTTGGTAGGAACGTAAATTAGTAGCTACAGCCTATATAGAAAACAGCATGGAGATTTTCAAAACTAAAATAGAACTACCATTTGATCCAGCAATTTCACTACTGGGTGTCATATCTATTCAAAGAAAAAGAAATCATATCAAAAATACCTGCACTTTTGTGTTTACTGCAGCACTATTCACAATAGCAAAGATATGGAATCAACCTAAGTGTCCATCAATGGATGATTGATTAAAGAAAACGTGGTGTATATACACAATGAAATACTATTCAGCCATAAAAAAGAATAAAATTGTGTCTTTTACAGCAACAGGGATAAAAATGGAGGTCATTATATTAAGTGAAACAAGCCAAACAAAGTCAGATCTTGAATGTTCTCGTTTACAAATGAGTGTTATAAAAAGCATATGCATGGATGTGGAGAGTGGAATAACAGACACTGGAGACTTGGGAGAGAGAGGAGTTGTGATGGAGGTGAGGGATGAGGGATGAGAAATTAGTTAATGGACAAATTTATTTTTGGAAACAAAGAACAAATTTTAATTTCTGAAAACAAAGAACAAATTTATATGTTCTTCATCATATAAAGTCATAATGCCCAGTATCTCAAGGTATGTCCTTATTTGGAGATAGGGTCTTTACAGAGGTAATTTAGTTAAAATGAGTTCATTAGGGTGGACCCTACTCCAATATAACTGGTGCTCTTATTAAAAGGGGAAATCTAGGCAAAGATGCACATAGAAAAAAAAACAACGTGAAGAGACACAGAGAGAAGATGGCTATCTACATATCAGAGAGCCTGAAACAGGTACTTTCCTCACAGCCCTCGGAGGGAACCAACCCTGCCAATACTTTGATTTTGGACTGCTAGGCTCTAGATGGTTAAGTCATCCAGTTTTTGGTACTTTGTTAAGACAGCACTAGCAAACTAAAAGATCGCTCAGGAGGAAAATGGGTGTAGAGTGGGAAACCAAAGACAGCTTTTCCTAGTGGTGCCAGCCTTGGGCAAAGGAGTAGCCTTTGCTGCAGATAAGGTACAAAGATCCAGCTGGATCCTTCTCTCCTACCTCCCTATTCAGCAAAAGCCATAAGCAGCAAATTCTGTGGCTCCCAGAGTAATCTGCCCCATTGAGGCAGATAAAAGGAAACAAACAAAAAAATCATCTGCCTCTAGAGGAGGAGCAAGAATCCCTCCCGGACCTAGACTGTTAGAGATACCCTACCACTGAGTAAGGGCAGGATCACTGAAAAATTCCCATTGTCAAAACCAAAGAACAGAGGATCTGACTAAGAATGAAGCCACAACAAAACAAAAGAGAGCACCTGCCCAACACACACCAACAGGTAGCAATTAACAGGTAACAACAGAGTAATCCCAGGAGAAAGGCACAGGAGTGAGGAAAGGCCTTGGATAAGGGGTGTGCTCATAAGAATGGTCTAAATCTGAAGGTCAACCAAAGCATTGAGAGAAACTCTCCAACATCCAACCCCACCCTAACCAAAAGGTAGTAAGAAGGAATTTGAAGCCAGTGATGCATTGAGAGGAAACATAGGTACAACAAAACAAAAGCCCACCTTAGTTCTTGAGTAAATTAATTGAATTCCTCACACTAGCAGCTTAGAAAAAGTGATGTGTCTATTTGCAGTTACAAATCTTGGTCTCTACTGTTCTACATAGGATGTCCACCATTCAACCAAAAATTACATGATACAAGAAAAGCAAGACAAACAACCCACCGTCAAGACACAAAGTAAATAACAGAATTTGATTCATACATAACTCAAATGTTGGAATTTAAAATTCACTAAGAAATTCCTTAAGACAACTCCAGTGGTAAAGACGAAAAATTTGCATGAACAGGTAGAGAATTTCCACAGAGGGACAGAAACGATAAGACAGAACCAATGGGATGGTAGAACGTTTTATTTAAGCATGACCACAGAAATGAGTAATGCCTTTGGTGGGTTCATCAGTAGACTCCACAACTGAGGAAAGAATCCATGACCTTGCAGTTAAGTCCATAGAAATTGGCCAATCTGGAACACAAAGTAAAATGAGTGAATTTTAAAAAGAAAGAACAGAATAAGCAAAAGCTTTAAGACTTTAAGACAATATCAAAAGATCCAGTATATGTGTAATTAGACGTTTGAAAGGAAAATAGAACAGATCAAAAGAAACATTTGAAGAGATAATGGCTGAGAATTTTTCATAATAGAAGATGTCAAATTAAATGTCCAAGAAGCTCCTAGAACACAAAACAGGATTTTTTAAATAAAAACATAAAACTAGACACATCACATTCAAATTGCTGAAAAACAAATATAAAGAGAAAATCTCGAAGATAACCAGAGAAAAAAGACACATTATATTAAAAAAAAGAAAGACACTGATTACAGAAAAGTACTCCTCAGAAACCACATAACTGAGAAGACGACAAAGTAACATTTTAAGGTGCTGAAAGAAAAAGAAAATTCCTCGACTCAGAATTCTGTATAGGGGGAAATACCCTTTAAAACTGAAGGAAAATGAAATAAGAACACGCCACTACACAACTAGAATTATTCAAATCCAAAACTCCAACACCACAAAATACTGGCAAGAATGTGGGGCAAACGCCAGGCACAGTGGCTCACGCCTGTAGTCTCAGCACTTTGGAGGCTGAGGTGGGTGGGCTGCTTGAAGCCAAGAGTTTAAGACCAGTCTGGGCAACATGATGAAACCCTGTCTCTACAAAACAAATACAAAAATTTGCTGGGCATGGTGGCATACGTCTGTTGTCCCAGCTACTGGGGAAGCTGAGGTAGGAGGATCGCTTGAGCCCAGAAGGTGGAGGTTGTGGTGAGCCAAGATCGCACGACTGCACTCCAGCCTGGGTGACAGAGCAAGACTCTGTCTTAAAATAAATAAAGTAAGTAATTAAAAATAAAAAATAAGAATGTGGGGCAATAGCAATTCTGATTCATAATCTTACCGTATTACCCAGCAATAATACTCTTCGCTATTTACCAAAATGAGTTAAAAACCATGTCTACACAAAAGCATGGACATGCACGTTTATAGAAGCTTTATTAATCACTGCAAAGTTGAAAGCAACCAAGATGTCTTTCAACAGGTGAATGTTTACACAAACTGTAGTATGTATATACAATGGAATACCATTCCAGCTCAAAGGAAATGAGCAATTGAGCTATAAAAAGATGACGAAACCGTAAATGCACATAGCTAAGTAAAAGAAGTCAGTGTGAAAAGGTTACATACCCTATGATTCCAAAGAGACGACATTCTGGAAAAGGCAAAAGTAGAGAGACAGTAAAAAGAACAGTGGCTGCCAGGGGCTCGGGGGAAGGAAAGAGGGATAAATAGGTAAAGCACAGGACATTTCTAGGGCAGTGAAATTATTCTGTATGATACTATAATGAAGTGTATGTGACATTATACATCTATCCAAAACCTGTACACAGAACAGCATAATACAAAGAGTGAACACAAGTACAAACTACAGACTTTAATCATCATGTATCTGTATTGGTTCAAATATACCACACTAATGCAAAATGTCATAATAGTAGAAAGTGCAGGGGGGATGGGCCAAGGAGGAGGCATGTGGGAACTCCATATTTAGTGCTCAGTTTCTCTCTAAACCTAAAATTGCTCTGAAAAATAAACTCTATTAATTTTGGAGGAATAAAAATTACAGCCTGGAAGAAAATATATGAAAATCATATATCTGATAATGAACTTGTATTCAGAATATTAATTTTTTAAAAAACTTAAAACTCAGCAAATTGCAGGAGAAATGAAAGCTTTGCAGAAAAAAAGAAAATCATTTCCTCCAGACTTCTACTACAAGAAATGTTAAACCAAGTTCTTCAGGAAGATACCTAAGGTACCCGATAGAAATTTGAATATAAATAAAGAATAAAAGTGTTGAAAGTTGTTTTGCAGTTATTTTTTGGTTTGGGTTTTTTTTTTTTTTCTTTTTTTTTTTTTGAGATAGGATAGTTGCATCATGTTAGGTGAGATTATGACATTGTTATTGTCTTTATTTGGAGATGGTGTTTAAGGAAACGTGTGTGAGTACCAAGTTGACAAGGGGTACACTTGTTTTGGTTTTGCTGTTGTTTTTTGTTTTTGAGACAGGGTCTCATTCTGTTGCCTAGGCTGCAGTGCAGTGACTCAAATATGGCTCACTGTAATCTCGACCTCCCAGGCTCAAACAATCCTCCCACTTCAGCCTCCTCAGCAGCTAGGACTACATGCATGCACCACAACAACTGGCCAATTTTAAAATTTTTCTAGAGACAGAGTCTCACGGTGTTACCCAGGTTAATCTTGAACGCCTGACCACATGTGATCCTCCCACCTCAGGCTCCCCAAATGCTGGGATTACAGTCATGAGCTACTGTGCCTAGCCAAAAATAGTTTTTTAAAATGCAAATATTGAACTTTTTTTATACTTTTAATCTAAAAGGTATCTAAAGAAAATACAGAGGCAATAGATTGTGTATTTCTAGAATATCTTAAAGTAACATGTATAACATTAAAACCACAAGATATGGGAGAGAAGAATTGGAAGTACACTGCTGTAAGGTGGTTACCAGATAATTGAGGTAGTATGATATTATTTGAAGACAGACTATGATTAAAGATGCATATAGTAAATCCTAGGGCAATCACCAAAACAAAAATATTTTTAAGGGGCATAAATAATAAGCCAACACTAGAGGCAAAAAAAAAAAAATGGAGTCATAAAAATAATCCAAAGGAAGAAAGAAAAGAGAAAGTAGAACAAAAACAGAACAAATAAAAAACAATTAGTAAGGTAGCAGATTTTAATCCAAATATACCAATATTTTACCAAGTATAAGGGGTCTATACATACCATTTGGGGTGTGTGTGTGTGTGTTTAAGACAGGGTCTTGCTCTGTCATTCAGGCCAGAGTGCAAGGTGGCAATCTTGGCTCTGCTTTCTTGGCCTCCCTCTCTCAGGCTCAAATGATCCTCCCACCTCAACCTACAGGTGTACACTGCCATGCTTGGCTTAATTTTTAATTTTTTTTTCTTTTTTGTAGAAACCAGGTCTCACTATATTGCCCAGGCTGGTCTCAAACTCCTAGACTCCGGGGATCCCCCCACCTTGGCCTTCCAAGTTGCTGGGATTACAGGCATCAGCCACCATGCCCAGCAATACATACCATTTGCAACACAGAGATAATCAGACTGGATAAACAAGGGCAACAAACTCTATGCTTTCAAAATAACACACTTTAAATATAAAGTCATCTATACATTAAAAGTAAAAGGGTGGCCAAAGACATACCATAACAATACCTACCAAAAGAAAAGTGGAGTGACTATAACAATATCAGACAAAGCTATGGAGAAAGGAGTATCAGCAGGGACAAAGAGAGAGATCACATAACAATAAACAAGTCATTTTACCAAGAAGCCATCACAATCCTAAATGTTTGTGCACCTGACACTAGAGCTTCAAAATACCTGAAACAAAATCAAGGGACGTTTTTTTAAAAATCCACCAAACTCTCTCTTCTCATAGTAATCAATAAAAAGTAGACATAAAATTCAAAAGTGCATTGAAAGCCTGAATAATATTGTCAACAAAATTACTGTAATTGTCCTTTTTTAAACACTTCACCCATTCAGCAGAACAAAACATTCTGGAGTACACATGGAATATTCACACCTTATTTCTAACTCATAAATATATTGTGACAGATTCTTAAAAGTTAAAAATTATACAATGTATATTTTTTATAAAATACAATTAAACTAAAATCAGGAATAGAAAGATATCTGGAAAATCTCCAAATATTTGGAAATTAAGCAACACACTTCTAAGTAATCCAAAGAATGCAAAAGAAGTCACAAGGAAAATTAGAAAATGCTTTCAACAATAAAAATTGGCCAGACGTGGTGGCTCACGCCTGTAATTCCAGCACTTTGGGAGGCCAAGGCAGGCAGATCATTTGAGGTCAGGAGTTCAAGACCAGCTTGGCCAACATGCTGAAAATCTGTCTCTATTAAAAATATATAAATTTGCTGGGCGTGATGGTGCATGCCTGTATTCCCAGCTACTCAGGAGGCTGAGGCAGGAGAATCACTTGAACCCAGGAGGCAGAGGTTGCAGTGAGCCGAGATCGCGCCACTGCACTCCAGAAAAAAAAAAAATTGTTAAATCAATAATCTAAGTTTTGACTCTAAAAAACTAAAAGGAGAAGAGTGGATCCTTACTCTAAACAAACAAAAGGAAGGAAGTAATGAACAAACGAGCAGAGATGAATAAAACTGAGAGCAGAAAATAGTTAAAATAAATTTTAAAAGAAAAGATACTTCTCAGAAATTAACAAAAAATAAACTTCTAATGAGAAACTTTCAGCTAAAAAAAGAGAAGATATAAATTATCAACATGAGTAATGAAAAATGGGACATCACTACTAACCTATAGACAATAAAGTAAAAATAAAGTTATAGACAATTTCATGCTTAAAAATATAACAACTTGGCTAGGTGCAGTGGCTCACGCCTGTAATCTCAACACTTTGGGAAGCCGAGGCAGGCAGATCATTTGAGGTCAGGAGTTCGAGACCTGTCCGGCCAAAATGGCAAAATTCCGTCTCTACTGGAAATACAAAAATTAGCTGGGTGTGGTGGCGCACATCTGCAATCCCTGTTACTCAGAAGGCTGAGTCATGAGAATTGCTTGAACTTGAGAGGCAGAGGTTGCAGCAAGGTGAGATCATGCCACTGAACTACTCCAGTCTGGGCGACAAAGCAAGACTCTGTCTCAAAAAAAAAAAAAAAAAATTGGGGGGTTTGTTAATCTACACATTCATTGCCATTAAAATATAACAACTTATATGAAGTTAACAATATATTGAAAATCATTAATTAATGAAGCTCATTCAGGAAAAAATAGTTTACCTGAAAAGTTCTACATCTGTTAAAGAAAATTTATGAAAGTCATTAATTAATGAAGCTCACTCAAAAGAAACAGTTTACCCGAAAAGTTCTACGTCTGTAAAAGAAAACTAATTTGTAGTCCAAAACCTTACACATTACTGGCCTAAATGGCTTCACTGATAAATTACAATAATCACTTAAAGAATAAATAATCCTACACAAAAGATAAAGAGCAGAAATATTTCCCAGTTTATTTTATGAACACAGAATTAACTTGATATCAGAATCAAAAAAAGACACTGCTAAACACATTGAGGGGAAAACCCTCGAACTGAAGCAACTTCCTGGTCAGTGTACGTCAAAATAATTTAAAGAGACAAACTGCCTTTTTTACTTTTTTAATTAGACCTAGGTATTCAAGGAAATCTCTGAGCCGTCACTGGCTGAATATAGAGGTAACAGAACAGAGACTCCAGTGACCACACATGACAAGAAATATATTCTTTATGAAAACCATTTTTGAAAAGTCAATAAACAACTGGATAATTGCAGCCCTCAACAAGCAATAACCACAATCCCAGGTGAGGGAGAAGAATTTGATTTCAGAGTTACCACATTGCAATATTCAAAGTCTCCAGTTCTAAAAATGTATTACAAATCGCACACACACACACACACACACACACACACAAACAGAAAAGTGTAGCCCATTCACAGCGGAAAAAAAATGAAGAAATTATTCAGAAACTGTCCTGTGTAAGTCCATACATGGTACTTAGTAGAAAAAGACTAAATTGACTATCTTAAATATGCTCAAATGTTGAAGGAATTCATGGACAAAGAAGGAAAGGAAAAAATGAGAATGGTGTATGAGCCAGTAGAATGTATCATTAAAGAGAAAGAAATCATAAAAGAGAGATCAAGTTTCTAGAGCCAAAATGTACAATAGTTGAAATGAAAATTTCAGTTGAGGTTTTCAACAGGTTTGAACAAGCAGAAGGAACAACCAGTGAATTTGACAGTAAAATCAACAAACCTTTAACTAGCCTAACTAAAGAAAAACAGATGACTCAAATAAAATAAATGAAAGATAAAACATTACAACCAATGCCACAAAAAATACAAAGGACTATAAGAGACTACTATGAACAATTACACACCCACAACCTGGATAACCTAGAAGAAATACGCAAATTCCTAGAAATAAAACAGCTGAACAGACCAATAGGATGAAAAGAGGTTGAATCGGTAATAAAAAGCCTCCCATCAAAGAAAAGTCCACGACCTTATGACATCACCAATGAATTCTACCAAATATTTAAAGAAGAATAAATGCCAATCTTTCTAAAACCCTTACAAAAGATTGAGATAATGCTTCCAAACTTATTTGATGAGGCCAGCATTATCCTGATACCAAAGTCAGACAAAAGCACTACAAGAAAAGAAAATACCCCTGATGAATATAGCTGTAAAAATCTTCAACAAAATACTAGGAAACAGAATTTTAAAAATTGCTCATCATGATCTCATCAAGTGGAATTTTTCCTGGGGTGCAAGAATGGTTCAACATATGCAAATGAACAAATGTCATATACCATATTACAGAATGAGGGACAAAAAAATCATATGATCATCTCAATAGAGGCAGAAAACGCATCTGACAAGATTCAGTGTCCTTTAATGATAAACAAAAAATCTCTCAACAAATTGGGTATAAAAGGAACACACTACAACATAATAAAGACCATGTATGACAAATCCACAACTAAATTATAGTGAATTGGGAAAAGCTGAAGGATGTTCCTCTAAGATCAGAAATAAGACAAGGATGTCTGCTTTCACCACTTCAGTTCAACCTAGTACTGGAAGTCCTAGCCAGAGAAATTAGGCAAGAGGAAGAAATAAAAGGCATCCAAATTGGAAGGAAAGAAGTTAAATTGTCTCATTGGCAGACAACATGATCTTATATAAAGAAAATCTTAAGGATTCCACAAAAAAAAGCTGAACAAATTTAGTAAATTTGCAGGATACAAAGTCAACATACAAAAATTAGTGGCATATCTATACATTAGCAAGAAACTATCTGGAAAAAAATTGAGAAAATCTCATTTACAGTAGCTAAAACATATAAAATACTTAGGAAAAATTTAACCAAGGAAGTGAAAGACCTGCACATTGAAAACTATAAAGCATTGACGAAAAAAATTGAAGAAGACACAACTAAATGGAAGGGCATCTCATGTTCATACATTAAAAGAATTAATATTGTTAAATAGTCTCTACTATTCTACAGATTCAATGCAATCCCTATCAAAATTCTAATGACATGTTTCACAGAAACTTTTTTTAAATCCTAGAATTTTCATGGATCCACAGAAGACCCAGAATAATCAAACCAATTTTTAACAAAAATAACAAAGCCGAAGGCATCACAGTATCTGGTTTTCAAATACAATACAAAGCTATAGTTATCGAAATATCATGGTACTGGCATAAAAACGGACACATTGACCAATGGAACAGGATCAAGGGCCCAGAAATAAACCCATGCACTTACAGTCAATTGATTTTTCACAAAGGTGACAAGAAAACCAATGAAAAAGGGATAATCTTTTCAATAAATGGTGTCGGGAAAACAACATCCACATGCAGAAAAATAAAATTGGACCCTTGTCTCACAAAAATCAACTCAAAATGGATTAAAGATTTAAATGTAAGACCTGAAACTGTAAAATGACTAGAAAAAACTAAGAGGCAAAACTTAGAAATTGGGCTCGCAATGATTTTTTTGATACAACCCCAAAAGCACAGGCAAATAAAGAAAATATAGACAAATAGACTTGCATTACAGTAAAAATATCTGCACAGCAAAACAAACAAATGTAATTAACAGAGTGGAGGGAAACAACCTACACAATGAGAGAAAATATCTGCAAACCATACATGTGATAAGAGGTTAATATCTAAAATATACAAGTAATACAGACAACTCAATACCAAGAAAATAAATAATCTAATTTTTAAAATGAGCAAGGAAACTGAATAGGCATTTCTCAAAAGAAGACACACAAATGGCCAACAAGTATATTAAACAATGTTCAACATCACTAATCATTAGGGAAATGAAAACTAAAACCGCAGTGATATATCACCTCACACCTGTTAGAATGAATATTATTAAATAGACAACAAGTAACACAAGCTGGCAAGGGTGTGGAGAAAAGGGAACAATTATACACTGTTGGTGGAGATATACATTAGTACAGCTGTTATGGAAAACAGCACTGAGTTTCCTCATAAATTCAAAATACAACTATATATGATCCAGCAATCCCACTATTGGGTTTATATCCAAAGGAATGAAATCACTATGTTGAAGAGATGTCTGCACTGTCACGTTCATTGCAACATTATTCACAATAGTCAAGATATGGAAACAAGCTGAGTGCCTGCCAACAGATGAAGGGATAAAGAAGATACAGCGTATATGAACAATGGAGTACTATTCAGCCTTAAAAAACAATAACAAAATCCTGTCATTCGTGACAACATATATGAGCTTGGAAGATGCTTTGTTAAGCCAGGCAGAGAAAAACAAATAAGCTCATTATCTCACTTACATGTGGAGGCTGAAATTGTAGAAGCAGAGACTAGAATGGTGTTTACCAGGGGCTGGGATGGGGATGTGGAGTGAAGGATGGTTGGGAAGATGTTGGTCAAAGGACACAAAATCTTTATTACACAGTAGAAATAAGTTCAAGAGATCTATTGTACAACATGGTGACTAGAGGTAATAACAATATATTGAATTCCTGAAAATTGCTAAGACAATAGATTTTAAGTGTTCTCACTACAAACGTTATACGTATGTGAGGTAATGCATATACTAATTAGCTTGATTTAGCCGTTCTACAATGTATACATATATCAAAACATCATTTTGTACACCGGAAATATATACAATTTTTATTTGTCAATTATACCTTAATAAAGCTAAGGAGAAAGAAATTTAATTTATTTTAGACAATGGATTAATGGTTGCCAAGGATTTCGTGGCAGAGAGGAAAGGGGAATGATCACTTATTGGTATGTGATGTTCTTGTGGGGTGATAAAAAGTTTCAAACTAAAGAGAAGGCAATAGTTGTAGAATATTGTAAATGCACTAAGCGTCATTGAGTTGCGTACTTTAAAATGGCTAATTGTATGTGATGCAAATTTCACCTTAAGAAAGAGTATTATTATAATAATAACATAACCAAGTGGAGTTTATTTCAGGGAGAAAAGGTGGATTGAAAATTCAGAAAACAAACGCTGTAATTTACCCTACTAATACAGTAAATAAAGAAAAACAATTTCATCTCAACAGATGCAGAAAAAAACATTAGACAAAATTAGAAAATTCATTCTTGATTTTCTAGATATCTTACTTAACGAAGTAGAAATAGAAAGGAGCTTCATCAATTTGTTAAAAGGCATATATGAAAATGTTCATCTAGCAACAACTGATTTTGACAAAGATGCAAACGCAATTCAATAGAGAAAGAAACCTTTTAGACAAATGCCACTCGAACAGATAAGCATACATATGAAAAAGAAGAAGAACCACAACCCATACTGAACATGATTCATAAAAATTAATAGAAAATACACTATGGACCTGAATGGAGAGCCTAAAACTATAAAGTTTCCACCACAAAAAAATAGGAGAAAGTATTTGTGACCTTGGATTAGGCATAGATTTTTTTACATACATCAAAATCTTCATCCTTAAAAAAATTAACAAATTGATAAGTTGAATAAATCAGAATTATAAACTTATCTGCAAAAGAACAGTTAAGAGATGCAAAGGCAGGCCAGAGACTGAGAAAATATTTGCAGAATACATATCTGACAAAGGATTTGTATCCAAAATATATATCCAGAATAGAAAAAGAACTTGCAAAACTCAAGAAAGCAAACAATACAATAAAAAAATGGCAGAAGATTTGAACAGACAATTCACCAAAGAAGATACAGGAATGGCAAATAAGTATATGAATGATGCCTAACATTATTAGTCATGAAAATGCAAACTAAAAACAAAATGAGGCCCAATGCAGTGATTTATGCCTATTATCCCAGCACTTTGAGAGGCCAAGGCAGAAAGATTGCTTGAGCTCAGGAGTTCAAGACCACCCTAGAGAATATGGCGAGACCCTTGTGTCTACAAAAGAAAAAAAAATAATTAGCTGGGCCCTGATGGCACGAGCCTGTAGTCCCAGCTACTCAGGAGACAGGTGGGAAGATTGCTTGAGGCAAGAAATTCGAGATTGCCATGAGCCATGATCACACCACTGCACCCCAGTCTGGATGACAGAGTGAGATTTTGCATCAAAACAAACAAACAAATAAAAAAAAACTGAGATATAATACCAAGAGCTGGCAAATATACACTAGGAGCTCTCATACATTACTGATAGGAATGCAAAATGTTACTGTCACTTTGGAGAAGTGTGGAAGTCTAATAAATGAAATGTATATATACCCTATGACCACACAGTCCCACTCCTCATGAGAACTGAAAACTTAAGATTCATGCAAAAAGTTAGACATAAATATTTGCTGTTTTAATTCATAGTCACCTAACCTTGAAACAATTGAACTGTCTCTTGGTGAATGGATAAACAAACTGTGGTACATCCATTCCACAGGAGCAGAATGTTACTCAGCAGTAAAACGGATTGAAGCATGGTTACACACAACAACGTGGACAAATCTTTTGCGCACTTTGCTGAGTGAAAGTTACAAAGGGCACAAGGGAAATCTGGAAGAAAACGAAACTCTCACATCTTTTAATTGTGGTGATGGTTACATGACTGTGTTTTGTCAGAACTCCACACAAAAAAGGATGTGTTTTACTGCTAAACCTTCTCTATCTGGCATTACCCAAATTACCAGTTTTCTCACAAATTGTTTAGAATCAAAGGAGAATTTGCATCTTCTACTCACACTTTTACAGAACTTTAATTAACATCAGAGAATGATGGATACCATTTGAAGTATTGTGCAAATAGAGAATCATTAGAAATTAATTTGTTGGTTCATTTTTTCGAACATTTATAAAAGTACCCATGGAAGACAGCCTATTAAAATGATAGATTAACACAGCAATCATGTGACCAGGGAGCCAATAAGTTAATTAAAGTTCATTCATTCTACTAGCTCAACTCATGAGGAAGAAGTTGACTAAATTAAGCACAGTGAAGGATTTTTGTATCCAATTTGATTTGCCTTCTAAATAAATTTTACATGTACATATATAGATTTTTTTCATATGCTCCAAGAAGATTTAATAACTTGGAAAATGTACCAAATTAACACTTAGGAAGATATTTTAACAAAACTCCCCAATCAGACTTTTAAACCTGACAACTATGATTTAGGATGCGAGCAGTAGATAAAATTATTTTCCATCACCTACTTAGAATATTTGATTACTAATTTACATAGATAAAGCATCAGAATATAATGAATATAAGTCACCTTTAAGAGAGAGCCTTTTCAGAATTGAAAGTGAGCACCCAGTTGGCTTCAGCCCGAGCATACTAATGATTCAAATACATTTCTGTCCTATCAGACAAAGGCACCATATGGCACTAATACGCAGGCAAGATGGATACTGGTTGATACCAAGACAGTGATTAGATGATGCAATCTTGTATTATTTGCTTATGAAGTGCCACCTTCACCCTTGAACTCTGAGTGATTTATTACAAGATGATGAAGACTATGTGTTGATGCCTAAAAAGGCTGTTGTGATTTATGACAATGCCACACAAAATCACAGTTATCTCATTTAAAGTCATTCTAAGTTGCAGCCCATGTTTGATTACAGAAAAAAATTTAAAATTTCACCACAAATGATTCAAGAGTGCCACCAAAGTTTGAGTTCACAGGGGGTTTCTTCTTATGTGCTTCCCCTGATGACTGGTGTGCTTGTTCTTACGTAATATATTCTTAGATTACAAAGGGAGGGTGGTCGTTCAGGCCATGCTATGCCCAGCCTCTAAGACAACCTACCATGACTCAGGAGTAAGCTGTGTTATTGCCAAACACAGTCCCTTTTCTAACAGATTTTATCAATCTTTGGCAAACAAAAAGACTGACATTTCAATGAGAAGTTCACTATTATCCCTCTAACTGTATCTTTTATAGAGGAGTGATCAATAGGATTGAAATAAACATTTGAATACCTGAGTTACATTAGATTCTGCTAAGAATAAATATCTCTATATTGATTGACAGATGATAGTGGAGACTTTCAACCAAGTAAGCTTTAAAGGCAGTCCAAATCTACCTTGTCCAAAGTACATAATCTTGCACATGCAGTTACATCCAAAGTATGTAATCTTGCACAGGGAAAATGTCTGGAAAAGTATGCCAACTATTTGGAGCCAATAAATAGATAAGAGGCTTTGTAAACTAGCATGATTCTCTTAATGCAGCTTGAGTAATGGGCAGATTTTCTTGCTTCCTGTGGTCTTGTGGTTTAATTGGTTTCTGCTTTCCTTTTCTCTTTCATAAAATGTTTTAGAAAGTCTCAGATTATCTCGCTTTTACTCTACAAATCAAGGGATTTTATCACATCAGCACTAAGTGTTTTAAGGGGGTGGGCAGCATGGCAGGTATTCAGAATTCTCTGGCAACTAGTGTGTTAATGACATCTCACAACCTAATTAGAGCTATCTCTTCCATCTGACTTTCCCTATCTGAAGATTTTTTTTTTTTTTTTTTTTGAGCTGTTCCAGAACTAAATTATTAAGGGAGGCAAGTTTTCTTTTTCAGAATATCAAACAAAATTTTTATGTTATCATCATTAATTACTGTAATGGTAAAGAATGGTACGCTCTGGCTAACACGGTGAAACCTCATCTCTACTAAAAATACCAAAAAAAATAGCCGGGTGTGGTGGCGGGCGCCAGTAGTCCCAGCTACTCGGGAGGCTGAGGCAGGAGAATGGTGTGAATCCGGGAAGCGGAGCTTGCAGTGAGCCGAGATCGCACCACTGCACTCCAGTCTGGGCAACAGAGTGAGACTCCATCTCAAAAATAAATAAATAAATAGAATGGTAGGGGGAAAATGATTTGTGAGAAAATAAAATTTGAGTTTTAGTGTTTCATTTGGGAAACCATCTCAAATATCCCCAAACATTTTCTCATCCCTCCTATGAGTTCAGTCCTTGATCTCACTTTTTTAACCTCTGAAACACAGTTTTACAGTTTACAATGTATTTTACTCTATATTACTAGCTCGTGTAAATTGACCATTAAAAGGAATATTCCTTTAATTTTAAATCAAGACATTTTCCCTCATTTGAATAGGTAGACTTTAGGAGGTATTTTTGATTAATTGTTAATTATCACCCCTCTTGAGTTTTCTTGGGTCTGTAAACGTGAAATTTGCCACCTCTTTTCACATTCTTTCTCAATGGGGGAGTCTAGTAGTCTGACACTATCCCAGAGAAAAGCAGTATATTTTGAAATCCTCTCGACTTTTAGTAGTTTTAAGAGCTTTGCATATTTCATTGTTCAATCTTAGAAGAGCAGAACAGAGAAGAAAGCTGTTTTGCAGGGTATACATTCTCCTACCAAGGGTAGACTGAGAAATTGAGGCTCAGACTGTGTCTTTCTTCCACCATATATTGACAAATGCATGTCATCTGTTTGCAGCTACTGAATTATATTTTCTGCACAACACGACTGGGTTTTTCCCATAGCCCAGGCCTCATATTACTAATGGGCCTTCAAGCTTCCAAGAGACCACATCTTTGCATGACATGTGTCTCAGCTGGAATTAAATTCCATTACTATGTTGTTTTGTGACCTTTGGCAAGTCTCTTAACCTTTCTGAGAATCTCTTAACATTTCTGCAGTTCCAGGCTTTGAAAAGCACGGATAACAATAGACACGGTGCTTGCCGAGTAGAGCTGGCATGAGGATTAATTAGCGAATGTTTGTTAAGAGCTATATAAATGCTAAGTATTATGATTATTCTTTATTCATGTTAGCATTACAAAATGTCAGTGTGTTGAGTGGGAGAGGAAAATAGGGTTATAGGACCCTGGTGAAGTACAACTCTTTTAGAAGCTTCCCCTCTCCAGTGAAAGTACTAGAACTGTGTTTAGTTACCCTGATTAATGGTTTCATTATTACCAGGAGATAGCAATTAGCTCATTTGAAATAATACATAAGGCCATAATTCACGGGTTTATATGGACCAGAAGACTCAAGGAGAAAACTCATAGGATAAGCTGCAAAATTATTGAATTATAGTGGCGCATGATTGCTCCTTGGGGCATTCTATATGGGAATGACTGCTTTGGAATAAACAAGCTCTGTATAGGACCAAGGCAACTGCAGGGCCCCCAAAGAGAACTGGGCTGCTCCACTAACTGATTGATTGCTTATGTTCAAATAGTGAGCCTGGCTGGCAGCTCTGGGTCCATTAATCACGCCTATGTAACTCTCTTCCTTAGGCCTGCAGTGTTGAGCACCAGACAAAAAGATTTAAACAAATTAGCATATAAATAAATAAAAGGGGGCCTTTCCATCAATAATTTTATAAAAATGCATAACAATATTTGACTCTGATGGGTCTTTGGTTCCCTTCACCACTGCATACATTTTCGTGTTCACTATCTGGGTACTTCAAGACTGAACACGTATACCCAGCATGTGAATGACACATATATTTTCAAAGCAATGAAGTCTTCATTTAAAATAAAGTATTTTATCATTCATATTAGGATCAAAGTTATTATTTAATGGATATTCCAGGGCCTGCATGTGGCCTCTAGTATTAATACTCTGCCTTAAAATTATACATTGCAGGCTGGGAGCGGTGGCTCACACTTGTAATCCTGACACTTTGGGAGGCTGAGGCAGGCGGATTGGCTGAGCTCAAGAATTTGAGACCAGCCTGGGCAACACTGTGAAACCCCGTCTCCACTGAAATACAAAAAAATTAGTTGGGCATGGCAGCCTGCCTGTAATCCCAGTTACTTGGGAGACTGAGGCAGGAGAATGGCTTGAACCCAGGAGGTGGAGGTTGCAGTGAGCCAAGATCACATCCTTGCACTACAGACTGGGTGACAGAGCGAGACTCCGTCTCAAAAAAAAAAAAAAATTATATATTGCATTCCAGGATGAATAGTCCCCAACCCTGGTAGGTTCATGGAAGTCACTGATTTTTTTAAAAATGTATTAGCATTTGGTACTTGATAGTCAAAGTTACTAACCTCCTACTCCTTTGTGATAAGTAAATAATGCTCTCAACACACCATGACCACCAAAAGAGAGCAAGAAAGGAAATGTGAGCAGAGGCTCACACTGAGAAGGGAGGCTAGGAAACCTCAAGTTTCATCTAATCTGTGTTCTTCATACTGCATCAGTTCCCCTCACAGTAGAGAAACTGACACATATTGTCAGACATTCATACTTGAAATTTTCATGGGAAAAACATCTATACAACTACTCAGAACTGAATAATAAATGAAAACAAATTTCTGCAGAGATTATAGTATACTTTGCTATTGTCTTTAATCCCATGGTACTCTATCTCTGACATCGATATTATACTACTAATGGACACTGACACATGAAACACCAGAGATGAATAATAGCTAATGGTTAGCAGATAGAGATAGAGAATGCACCAATAAATGCTCATTAATAAAAATCAAACATGAACCTCAAGAGGAAAATGAGGCTGCTTTGAACTGAAAGGTAATAGCATTAGCCAAGATATCATGCAACAATTTTGAAGTCAAAGACTTACTTTCAGTTTGGACAAATGCTTCTCTTGTACATGCACTTAAATTTCTTTTTATCCTCAAAAAAAAAAAAAAAAAAAAGGAGAGTGTTTTACTTTTCTTTTCCCCGACAGACTGTCAGATTATATAAAAGAGCATTTTATATAGGTAAGCATGGTACACCAATCGAAACACAATTGTATCAACATCTCAAGCTCAAAAGGCACAAAATATGTCTCTTTCTTGGCAATTCCCCAATTGTTGTCAGGAAATAGACACAAATCAACTGAAAAGCTTATATTTATTCATACCTAAGAAAGATTTTCTTGTCAATAACGATGTATGGATTTTCCCTACTGAATTAAACAAAAGAAGATCCAGAATGTTTTGGCAATTTATTTTTGTATTCACTTATATCTCTGCAGAAGTAGAATTATTATTATATGGTGCCAATATATTTTGAACAGAATACTACTCTCAGTACAGCTATGACCTTTTCCCCTGTAATTAGTTCCAACTGAAATTAAATTCAGTGAAAGCATGGCTCCAATTAGAGCTAAATCAAAACAAAACTCACGGCTTGATTTCATGTAGCAAAATTGTTGAGGAAAAAAGGGAATGGAGGAAGAGGAGATCTTATTCAAGTTTAGTTCAGCAGATTGAACCAGATGTTAAATCCTTTGAACTCTGGCAAAAAAAAAAAATATGTGCATTTATTTCCATACAGGCCTATGTTAACATTTCCTATGACTCATAGGGATTTTGTAGTCTCTTCTCAGTTCTTCAGTTTTCCAATACTCTGCAAACAGCAAGTCAAAAATCTTCACAGGTCTAGTCTAGGAAAAGATCCATGTTCTCTAGAAAACAAAATCTTCAAGCTTGCTTTGGCAATAAGATTATAAAACAAAAAGTCAAGATTATGAGGATTACTGGAATACTTTAGTTACTTGTCTCATCCTGAATAACTCTATGCCTTTTTCCAACACGCAAATGAGTCTATGGCATGAAATTTCTTTCCAATTTCAGTTCCTGTATCAATAAAGCAAACATACAAAAAAGAAAGCAAATAAGCAAAAAGGACGGTAAGACTAAATTCTAATTTACGAGGGGGGGTCTGATAGGTGTGAGTTAGTCCTTCCTTTTCTCCTATCAAGATGTTGTTGAGGCACCAAGTAGGAAAGTTCATGTCCTAACCAGAATATAGCCTTCACGAAATACAGCAGTGGAAAAATTGACCTTCAAAAAAATAAGGTTAGGATGAATCACTGGGAGCTTCAAAATCTAGGTTAAGAAATTATGGCAACCATAAGAAGGTGCCTCACAGACCTCAGGGATAACAACTACTCCAGCCATGAATTTACCTTTCATTCATGGACAGTTTATTCCTCACTATCTGGGGACTTAGGAAATTCCTGGTCCGCAAGCATGAAGTCCTACCTAGCACAGCATGCAACCAGAGTACCTGCTTTATAGCAACAGGCCTAGGAGTGAGCCCATGACTATGGAATTTACTGATCATATCACACATACTATATTCTCCAGAAGCATCTGGATTCATACAACATTTAAACAGCTTCTAAAGGCATAATTAAAGTGTCAGCTTAGAAGAAACTTTCAGAAAGGATGGAGTATCATTCTTCAGGCTATAATATACCCATTAAATTACAGACCCATATAGGATGCTTCCTTCCCAACAGGAAGGATACATGGTGTGCTGGTTAATATTGAGTGTCAACTTGATTGGATCAAAGGATGCAAAGCATTGATTCTGAGTGTGTCTGTGAGGGTGTTGCCAAAGGAGATTAACATTCGAGTCAGTGGACTGGGAAAGGCAGACCCACCCTCAATCTGGGGGGGCACAATCAAATCAGCTGCCAGAGTGGCCAGAATAAAAAGCAGGCAGAAGAACATGAAAAGACTAGACTGGCTTAGCCTTCCAGCCTACATCTTTCTCCCATGCTGGATGCTTCCTGCCCTCAAACATTGGACTCCAAATTCTTCAGCTTTGGGACTCAGACTGGTTTCCTTGTTCCTCGGCTAGCAGGTGGCCTATTGTGGGACCAATGTGGAATGGTGTGAGTTAATACTCCTTAATAAACTCCCCTTTATATATACATCTATCCTATTAGTTCTGTCCCTCTAGAGAACCCTGACTAATACACATGGGTTTGAGAACCAAAGGGTGAAAGCAGGAGTGTCCACTTACCCTCACTCCCAATGATCCAGAGAAGGACTTTGTATTTCCTGCCCCTGTATGCAAGGCTGGAGGTCCTGGTCCCAAAAAAGGCATACTCTTATGGGCAGACATCACTAGAGTTTGTTCTATTGAGCAGGGTTTGTTCTACTGGGGCCAGTAGAAAAAAGAGAAGTTGGCATACTTGTAGGAGTAATTTATCCTGATCAGCAAGAGGAAGTAGGGTTGCTTTGACACAATAGGGGCAGGGAGAAATACATGTGGAATCCAGGTGATTCCCTGAGTGTCACCTGGTCCTCTTGTGCCCAGGAACAACTGTAAACACATATATATGTAACCACCCTGCATTGAGAAGGGCATGATTATCATGATTATCAATCAAGTTTAGTTCAGATGCTTCAGGTATGAAGGACTGGTCACACCAACAGATAAGCTACCTAGTCCTGAGAAAGTGAAGGCTAGAGGTGAGAAGAATTTAGGACAGATAATGAAGGAGAGGATGAGTACCAGTGGCAGTCCCAGGATCAATGGGAGTGGTAGAAGCTGTAGTTCATTCCATGTACCTCTTTCTTTTTGAAATTCTCTTCAAGAAGAAAGACCTCCAGAAACCATGAAGGAGTTGTTTCCTGAACACGTGTGGAAAAGTAGATCTGTGTGGGGCAAGTGGGTGGACTGTGGTGATCACAAGAATATTCCTTGCAGATCTCCAAATTGTTACATGACATCTTGGCTCATGCTATTAACTTTCAGTCCAAAGCAGCCTCATTTTCCTCTTGAGACTCATGTTTAATTTTTATTAATGAGTATCTATTGGCACATTCTCTATCTGCTAACCAATAGCTATTACTCATCTCTGGTGTTTTATATGTCCACGTCAATTAGTAGTATAATATTGATGTCAGAGATAGGAGTACCATGAAATACAAGACAATAGCAAAATATACTATGATCACTGTAGAAATTTTTTTTCATTTATTATTCAGTTCTGAGTAGTTGCATAGGTATTTTTCCTGCGAAAATTTGAAGCATAAACGAGAAGAATGAGAAACCCCTAGGACCTCAGTTTTAGGGGTCAATAGACGTTCCATTGCTCTCTGCCATTGCTCTGGCTCTGCTCCCACGTTCCAGTCTCTGTTTTTCTCATTGTAAATTGTCAAAGAAAGTGGTTGATCTAACTTGGATTGGACGTCTAACTCTTAGTCCAATCATCTCTTCCCAAGGAGGGAGGACTGTCTGGCACAAATTGGCTGCCCTGGTCTCAGCCTTAGAGAAGCCTCCCACTGATCAGACCCCATCTGCCGAGAGGATCAGAAGGAACAGTCTAAATTAATATGACAGATATGCCCTCTGAAATTCTTCTGCTGCAAAAGAAAACACTCTTCAGAAGCAGACTTTCCATCTGGGGATAGTTCTAAATATTTCTCTCCATCTCTGGGTATTTTGGGAACCACATGAGGCCACTGTCTTGTAACACAGATGATATCTGCTGCCACTCAGAATTTTAATAAGTGACCAAAAATCTGTAATCTTTTGAGCTGGAAATTTCATCACTTGATATGATTTCAACCACTTTTTTCTCCCATTCGCTTTATGCCCCACCCACCCACTGCAGACAAGGAAAATAGCTTGAAGGTATGTGTAATTCTCCTGTATCTGTTTGGGTTACTCACTTGCAAAGATTTTGATGTCAATGGTTATTTCGCACAGAGCAAATCTGCATTGTATTTAAGCCAATGAGGGGTGACCTATAACGAGAGAGGTTCCAATTTGTCTTTTTTTTTTTTTTTGCCTGCATTTCCACTTTATTTTCTAAACTTTGATCTCCTCAGAATGCATTATTAGGATTCCGTATCTAACAGAAATTTTGTTGTTTAAAGCTTTTTATCTTCTGTTTTACAAATAAAATACACCTGCCCACAGTACAAAGCATGACTTAGAGCAAATCCTTTTGAGAGAGGCATTAAAACAATATTTCAGTTTTATCATAATGGAGCTCCATACTTACAGAAATTACCCAATGCAAAGACCTTCTTCTCTCTGGTCACTTCAGAGGGTGTGCTCTAAGCGAATTCTTGGAATTTGCTGCAAACACTGACAGCAACAAAAAGGGCCTAACTATATTGAATGAGAAAAAAATTGAGAAGTAGACAAAGAAAGAGAATGCTTCCGTAACCTCTCTGAAGTCTGGGCACTATGCATCCAATGGCATTCACTTACTTAACATTTACAAGGAGTCTCAGAGATGGGCTTTATCCTTCCTCATTGTTTCCAGGTGGGAAACTGAGGCTCAGAAAGGTTAAACAACTTGCCAGTGTGGTCACGTAGTTCATATATTGAAGAGATGGGGTTCAAAAGCAGATTATTCTATCATCAAAGCACATGTTTTTCAGAAGTGTAGCAATGCCCCATTCTCTAGTCTTACCTCGACATTGTTCCTCCCCCAACTTGCCTTTGTGTATAAGAAGAATTTTTTTTTTTTTTTTTTTAGATGGTGCCTCACTGTGTCGCAAGGCTGGAGTGCAGTGGCATGATCTCGGCTCACTGCAACCTCCACCTCCTAGGTTCAAGTGATTCTCCTGCCTCAGCCTCCCAAGTAGCTGGGACTACAGGTGCACACCACCATGCTCAGCTAATTTTTTGTATTTTTAGTAGAGACGGGGTTTCACCATGTTGGCCAGGATGGTCTCCATCTCTTGACCTCATGATCCGCCTGCCTCAGCCTCCGTTTGTTGGGATGACAGGCGTGAGCCACGGTGCCTGGCCAAGAAGAAATTTTAAAAGGCAAATTTGGTATGATTATGCATCGAGTGTGCAGATGTCATACCTCATAGCAATGGCTGTAGGGGCAATATAGAACAAAAAGAGAAAAAAATGTAACCACCTGAGGGGTTCTTCCTGCTCACTGTACAAAGAAAGACCACATCGCTGCAGTAAAGAAAGAGTTTAATAGACACGAGGTCAGTCATGCCACTTGAGGACAAAGTTAATACTCAAATCAAAGCCATCTGAAGCTCATAGATTAGGGGTTTTTCAAAGGCAGTTTGGAGGAAGGGGTGGGGGTTGCCAGGTAATAGGTACTTGCTGCTGATTGGTTGGGTGGAGATGAAATCATAGCGGGTAGAAGCTGTCCTCTAGCTGAGTCACTTCTGGGTGAGGCCACAAGACTGGTTAGTGGAGTCAGTAGGTCCAGGTGAAGCCATGGGTGTCAGACATGCAAAAAACCTGAAAAGATATCCCAAAGGCCCATCTACCATAGTGATGGCCACCAATCTACAATAGTGGTGTTGCGTATCTTCAGGTTCCTCTCCTCCCCCTAGCCCGATGTCCTTTCATTAGCTTTACAAAAGCAGTTGAGTTTTGGGAAGGCCTATTATCATTTCAACTGTAAACCAAATGTCTCCCAAGGTTAGAGCCCAAAAGCCCAGTAATAATTAAGAGACAAGAAAAAGGGGTTGCGGGGATGTTTAAATCAGATTTATCACTGCCATAATTTTCCTACTTACAATTTTGCAAAGACAGTTGCAAAAGAAAAGAAAAGCTAAACAAATGAATATAAAACACTAATGACCATCAAGATCATCTCATGTCCTACACTTCTTCCTACCCCCATGTGTTGGAATAGGGAAAGTTTTATATGCACATGTCAAGGAGAACTAGGGTTTATTAGACAATACTCTGTCCTTTGTGTTTTACATGTTCTATCTTGTTTAATCCTAACAATCCTTTCAGAGAACACAGTTCCCATTTTACGGATGAGCAAACTGAAGCCCAAAGAATGCTTAACAATTAAAATTGTTCAGGTACAGGCTACAGAAAACTTGACTAACAGTGGCTCAGACAAGTGAAGCATTGTTTCTCTTGAACAGAGAGTCTGGGTGGGCTGGAGATGCTATGCAAACGGTCAACATTCCCATTAGGGACTCGGGCTCCTTGGTATGCCATGCCCAGCACATGGCTTTTATCCTCAGTCTTTCAAGATGGCTGCTGGCCTTTGGGCATTGTAAATGTGCTCTGGGTAGGAAGATAAAGGAGTATAAAAAAGCAGAGAGTGAACAGGAAAGGGTTGTGTGCCAGCCAAGTCTGTCCCTTTTTATAAGAAGGCCAAAATATTTTCAAAAGGCCCCACCCAAAGTTTAATCTCTGTTGTCCAAAACTATGTCACATAACCACTTATATCTGTAAAGAAAGCCACTGAATTAAGTATTCCAAACTCCACTGCAGCCCTGAATAAAATCAGGGTTAGTAATGAGTTTATATATGTGTAGTTCTTAGAATCAGATCTAACACAAAGTAAGTGCTATGCCATTAATAAATAATAAAGAACAGATGAAGTAATGAAAGAATGAAAGAATTGGCACTAGATATTGGGTAAGCAAATAGAATTATTTAACACAGAGATAAATGATGTGTCTAAGTTGCACAGGTAGCTAATGGTAGTGTTGTAATTCTCTTCTGAGTTTTTCTGACCTCAAAAGTTACTTTTATTATTTTTCTTTTCTTATTACTACATAACAACATCCCCAACACACATTCAGCTTTAAGTTCCAACATGAATACGTCTATGAATATCATATGATTGTCATGAGTGCTGCATAAAATACTAGCATTGCAAGGGAATAATTCAGCTATCAGAAAATAAATATTCCAGGCTCACCAATTTCATTGTCCAGTGGACTACTTAGCCTTTGATACGCCAGGCTAGAAAAAGACCAAGACCAGCGCTGGCATTCACAGAAGCTCAACCTTGGTTTCAACTTAAGAACCCCAAACTATTCTTGCAATTCTGCCACTTAACCTAGAGGCTCGCATAAAGAAATCTTACTTGCAAAACTTTCACTTCCTCATAAAATTATCATTGGTGATTATTGGAACAAAGGCATCTGAATCAGTACTTCTAGGTAAGCAGAGCACTTGACCCCCCTGATAAATACCGACAAATAAACCCTAAATTGTAATGTGGGTACTGCCTTTTGTTAGCTGGTTTGCTAACATTTCTGGGTTTATCCTTTAGGTTCGTGAGTGATCTTAGCATGGTGTGTCAACTATTGACAGTACATCCATATATCAACACAGTGGGTAACTTCCTTTGTTTGACTTTAGAAGTCTTTAAATGCCAAATATCATCTTCCATACACAGACATACCAGGTCGACTGAGGTTTGTCCTAGATGGCAAAAGACAGACTCAAAGATCAGCCCTTATAAAAATTCATTACTGATGAATATTGAAATATTACAGGAAAATTAATCAGTATTATTAAACATCAAGAGATTAATGCCAGCTTGTTATATGAGAGACAGCACCAACCACTACAGAAACGCTATTAAAAGTGATGATTAAGAATTTTAAAATATATATGTCTATGAATATGAAAATGACTAACTTTTTAAAGGTCAATCAAGGATGAAAAGTAAACGGAGAGCTGACTCTGAAGAGTTCAGTGGTACAGGAGATTGTCCACGGCCCTTGTCAACTAGCCAGTCACATTCAGAGTTCATATTGACTCTGTCTGAAGTACCTCTTTACTAATCAAACAGAGGGGTCCGGCCTTTTGCTACAGCCAATATCCACTGTGGATTTGGTGAATATCCATTGACTATGTGGAGACCTTAAGAACCCAATAAAATAATGAAATCCCATATGCTTCTCAAAAAAATTACTATTTTCTTTTCATGTGGATTACGACTTGTTTAACCCCAGTGACTGTTCAGTTTCTGCCCATAGAAGACAAATATTTGCTATTTAAAGATAAGAATAGATAATTAGGATAAGAATCAGAAGGTCAATCTGCTAATTTCTTGCTGGAAATCATACAAGGAGGCTGATCTCTTCTGAAGTGTTTTACAAGACATTTAGAAATTTTTGTCTTTCATACACATTGACACCATTACCATACTTGTCTTCCTTTGTGAAACTATTACTGTGAGCTCCAGAATGAGGACAAAGAATGATTCTTTCTAGACACTCTTGAACTATTTTACCCTGAATCGTGGATAACCTCCAGTTCATCTAGAATCAGGTTGCCTGGGTTTGAATATGGGTTCCCCTACTTACCATTTGTATAGTCTTGAACAAGTTATTTAATCTTTAAGCTGGTTTCCTATTCTGTAACAAGATGATACTGATAGTATACACACCACAGGCTGTGATTAGACTTAGAAGAGATCATACATGTCAAGTGTTTAACATAACGCCTGGGTACTTTATAAATACGCGATATTTAATAGTACTTATTACATAAACCAAAACAGCATACACTCTCCTTAGGTAGATGGTATCAAATCTTCTTATCATGGGTTTGAAGTAGATTCATATACAGTGTTTCTTCCCAGTCACTCTGTCCTTTCAGGACATTGTTAAACTACCCAACTATACAAATAGACATTTCTAAAATTCCAAATATATCCTAATATAAAGCCAAGTATCCAACACTCAATGACTTACCATCTGATTAATGAATTAATTGCTTTCTGTTTCTCTGAGAATGTGGTGATATAATGGAAAGAATGCAGGTCCCATGATCAGCATGGGAAACATCATCCATTTCAAGAGGAGAGGTAAGATCTTCAGGGAGTGTCAGCACCCCCAGCTCATAAGTCTTGATACATAAATGGATATGTATCAAGGTGCGTCTCACTTGCTTTAGTAAAACCTCCCTTTTAGAGACATTAATTAAGACATTCAGGAATCACAGCTGAGGCTACAATTTGAGCAGAAGCCAGATATTGAAAAAAGTCTTTCTTCTGTTGTGTTATTTATTGTTGATATAAATATTCCATCCACTGCTCAGAATGCTAAAACAATACTTCAAAGATGTCATGTGTTTAAACCCCATCCCCCACCTCTCACCCCCATCCCAAGAGGAATGAGTCATCATTATATAGTACGGTTCAGACAATGCTGGTCCTGCAACAGTAGAATGGAGAGAAAGAAATATGATGGGGCTCAAGCATAGACCCAGAGGGCAAAAGGTTTCTAAGAATACAGTGATAGGCTGATCCAAAGTCTAAATTATTGTGCTAACAGGCCAACATCTGTGACCTTTCCAGATATCACCGTGTCAAATGCATCAACAATCTTTGATGAATAATTTCATTCCTAGAATTATCTCCCAATAAAATTATCAGAGTTGATATATCTCTCACTCAAATCTCTATTCTGTTCCCACTCAGATCTCTCTTTTAAACTTCACATGGGAAATTGCCTATTCTTCAGAAATAGCTCACAACTTTTAAACCAATGCATCTTCACAAACTGGCTTCTTCCTGTTGCTTTTCTATGCACATGGCATCACAATTTCCCCAGTGGACATCATCCTTGGCTGCCTCTTCTCCCATACTTACTAAGTAAAATCATTATGTCATATCAAGGCAATTTTTAAAATTCTTTTTCTTCATTCTAATTCCCACTTTTTTACTACCTTTGGTCCAGCTGTCATCATCTATGTTTGCGTTATGGGAATAATCTCTTAACTCTCACCCCAGTCTACCTTGCTCCTCCCCAGTGCAATCTTTACAAAGCTACCAATACTCTTTCTACAATGCATTTTCAATTATGCTTCTCTCTGCTTAAAACATTTTAAAGACTTTCACTGTCTTCAGAATAAAAAATAAATTCCTTAAAATCTTGTGGAAGTCCTTTTATGATCTGGCCCTGAAAGTCCCCACACTCAGTGTTCTAAATGTTCTAAATTACGTATGCTTTTTCAAACTTACGCTTTTTATCGCTTGTAGGACTTTGCACTTACTGTTCATTACACTTACAAAAGTAACTTCTTTCCCAATATTTTCATTTATCTGGTTAACACTTATTCATCCTTCACATTTATGTCTAGAGACTGCCTCTCCCTTGAAGTATCCTCTGACTTCCAATTGTATCCAGTACTTTTTATATGCCCTTAACACCTTTCAAATAGTAATATAATTGCCCTTCTTTCCCCATTTTACCCTAAACTTCTTTTTTTCTGATGTGCTTAAGTTCAACTGTTGTGATTGTTGAATTTCTAGTGCATAAAATAGGGCCTCACACACAAGTCCTCAATAGAGAGTTTTAATGAGTACAAAGATATTCATCAAGCTCTGATTATGAAAAATAAAAACTTGATAATTAATCAAAATGCCTAAATATGGAAATTGGTAAGTAAATTTTGACACATCTATAATGCAGAAAATAACATTTCTTTTCAAAACGAAAAGGTTTTAAAACTTTTATAGATAGGAGCATAAAAATGATGAAATATTGAGTGAAAATCACACATAAAATTTGCATTAACAATATGATGTCAAGCTTGTAGATGATAGACAGATGATGGATGGATGGATGGATAGATAGATGACAGAGCGGGGAGAGAGAGATGACATATTGACTGGAAAACATACAAATACAATAACAGCGTTTATATTTGTCTTATGTGTACTTTCGTTTGCATATTATACTTTGAAGTTTATTTCTGACTTTCTATGATGAGTCAAGTAAAAAAAAATAATAGAAATGCAAAGGCTCACGGTGAATTCTGACTTTATCTTGGCCATGTCTGTAACCAAAGAAATCACATCTGCAGGCATGGAGCATCACAGCTGGATTCTTAGGACAGAGGCAATGCTTGAATAGTCGTATTAGTGTCAGACACAAGTATCAAGGCAGGAACGGAAAGCATGGAGTGAAGAGCAAGTCCAGAAAGTAGGGCTCAATGAATGACCAAGGAGCTGTTGAAATTTCCAGAACTGTTCCTAGTGTCATAAATAACAATCTGGCCTAGGAATCAGGGTGGGCCAGCAATGCTAAGGGGATGGTTCTAAACAGATTATTTTTCATGACCAAAGAGAAACCTGGGCTTCTAATTAGAAACTGAAGTAAACTTACATGATATAGATCAAATATGCATGGCCAGAGTTAGGATAATAATTACCAAGCAAGCAATGGGTTCGCTGCCCAATACACAAAGAAACCAATACTGTGGCACTTACTTTTGAGAAAAGAAAGGCTTGATTGCAAGTTGGCTGGCAAGAAGACAGGAAGCAGTGCTCAAATCTGTCTCCCTAAGATGGAGGCTGAGGCAAGTTTTATAAGCAGAGGATAACAAGGCATGATCTGATTGGATCTTGCAATGAGGTGATGCTGGGAGGCATGATCTGACTGGATCATGCCATAGGGTGATGCCAGGACTCTATCTGATTGGAGTATGGCACATGCCTTAGGTGTCTGCTTCATAATTTAGTTCCAGTTACTTGTGCTAAGTGTTACAGACAGGTATGAGCGGGGCAGGAAAGGGCTCTCCCCACACTCACTGGGAATGTCAGGTGATGGCTCAGCAATGATCACACTGCCTCTCCAAAAGTGATAAATTGGCACCTGGCACCAGGGAGAGGCCATTTCCTAATGGTCCACACCTATTGCACTAACTGTTCATTGAATGCAGGTGCCAGAGAGAAGTAACTTCCCAGGCTTATGCATCAAAAGACAAAATAGCAGAGTATAACCTCCCAGTTACACTCCACTAGAAAAGGGAAGAAAGCCTCAGATGAGCATGCCTACAACTTCCTAACCACACTGCACATGTTCACTTCCCAAGGGTAAGGGCACTGCACATGTGGGCAGTCCACCCTAAGGGAAGAATCCTGGGAAAGGGGCCAGCCTGTGAAGTCCCAGGATCAAGGTTAAACAGCACGTTTATCCTGCAAGTTGCCCACGTGGGTCTCTCCCAAGCATACTTTCCTTTCTTTCCTGTTCTAAAGACTTTTAAAATAAACTTCCACTCCTTCTCTGAAACGTGCCTCAGTCTCTTTTTCTGCCTAATGCTCCTGAGACAAATTCTTTCTTCTGAGAAGGCAAGAATTGAGGTTGCTGCAGACCCATGCGGATTCACCGCGAGTAACTCGGATACCTTTCACCGGTACACTAGCACTTTGTTTCTACCCATGGTTGCACTCTTGGTTCACCAGGGCATGCTCAGGTTGCAAAACCTGCAACCCAGGGATCTGTGGCAGCTGAAAAACAACTCACAACTTTATTATACAAAGTTGAACTAAGCCGGGCTCCTCCTGCAGTTACATAACTCTAATTTTTGGACATGATGATGAGGGTAAGATACCTAGGCTTATTTCAATAAAAACTTATGCTGGGCCCCCACTAGCTAGAGGAAATTAATACCTCCACATAAGCTTATCCTCCTCAAAATGTGCCCAAGACAAGAGACTAGAGCAATAATTAAGGTATCAATTTTATATTTAAGAAGGGTGTGGAAGACAGAGACTGAAGAAGAAAAGGTAGTTTTATGAGTCTTGTTGGATTAAAAAAAAAAAAAATTCCAGTATTCTTTAGTAGTTTTCGAAATGGCACTAAATAACAAATGTTCTCTTTGAAGAGAACGATTACCTAGTTAAATTAGAGAGTGTTTTCTTATGAGGGTTGCAATTAAAACTAGAGGGCAAGAGAAACTTGCCTTAGCCATTTGCCATCACCCTAGGGTTTGTTGATCAACTTTATGCTCGATTTATGTCTTCATAAACCATTCTGTGGAATTAAAAGTGTGTGGCTGACATGAATATTGCCCACTTTGCAAATGAAAAACAAGGAGCAAGAAAAACTTTATGCAAAAGCATGAGGCTACAATACAAAATTCTTTACAATTATTATCTTTGCTTCCTCACAAAAGTGAGATTACTCTCTTGGTGGATGTCACAGAACTGAGGCTTTGAAACGGAGATGCCAAGCTGTAAATTACATTTCTGAATCAATTACGCCTCTATCAGAAAGGCTATAAATAACATGCAGAATTACCAGATGTGTAATTTTTTGTTACACTTGAACATTTGGTGCATTTAGAATGTCTGAGTGAGGGACTTGGGTTAATCTGTGAATTTCACGGATTCATCTGACAAGACAGTGGAAAAATGTGGGTGAGAATTATGATGACCTTACCTCAAGGAGACTTATCAGAACAACTCAGGAATTTGCCTGCATTTTTCTTAAAAAGAATTTAGATGGGAAACGTTCATTGGAGGCTCTTGGTGTTCCATTGGTTAAATTCTCTAAAGAGCTGATTAAAGGAAATACTTGGTTTCAAATGGTGACTGAGCAAAATATACTTCAATGATGAGCCTCTCTTTTGACAGCTTTACAATGATTTTATTTTGTCACCTTCTTGGGAAGTCTAAGTGAGAAGCTGTTGGACAGTTTATTATAACCACTCTTAGCATCCAAAGCTTAAACATTAAACAGTGGATACAGGAAAGGGCTGGAGTTTATCAAGCAGCCTCAGGCAGTGACCTTCCCATGAATATCACTTATTCCTGGGTCTGTTACATCATAGAACTTTTTTTCCTCTTGTGCCAAGTTAAGCTTTTCTTCTTCTTATTTGTAGGTGAGCATTTTGTTATTAAATTTAGAAGCTGCCAGTAATAGGACTAAGAGAAAAATACGCCTATTTAAGAGAATATAATACCCACCTTTTCCTGAGAATTGCTGGGGATATGTAGGAGCCATTCTTTGTTACTGCACTAAAGGAAATCTGGCTCCCTCTGCAGAGTTAGGTAAATAATGTACAATCATATAAATGTTTATTGGCTGTGCCTTGAGTTGACTTACCACTTTTAAAGCTTACAAAATTTTTTCTCGTAGCACAACCTAATAGAATGAACAAGGAGTTTGGAATCAGCTAGAGTCTGACAGATGAATATATCTAAGATCACAGTCTCGAAAATGCCCCAGCTGCACTTCCAACCCAGCTCAGTTTTCTTTGCTATAAAATGGATATAATGGCTTCTCATCTCCAGTGTGGTTTGTAACATTAAATTGGATAATGCTTGCAAAATATTTAGCAGAGTTCTCTACCTATAATTAGTACTAGAAGATGTGGTTCTCAGTTTCATTTAGAAAGGTGTTTTTTTTTTTTTCTTCAATTCAGCATGCCTTTCCCCATATTTCTTTTTTTCTACCTACAATCACCTGTGCCCAAGGAGGACTCTACAATAGCAGTTAAGAGCTTAAACTCTGAGTTAGTTTGGGTTCAAATCCCAGTTCAGATACTTCTCAATTGCATGAGTGCCAGCAAATTATGTAAATTTTTCTCTGCCTCTGTTTTCTCATCTGCTAAATGAGGACAATAATAGTAACCATCTCACAGAGGTGACACTTTTCTTACCTAGTGTTTTAACTGAGATATAACAATGAAAGCACTCAGAATACTGCCTGCCACATAAACACAATAAATACTTTTCTATTATGAACACTTTTAAATACCTGTTGAATCCATTCTCCCTCCTTGTGATCATTAATTTTACGTGTCGACTTGCCTAAGCCTGAGTGCCCAGATATTTGGTCAAATGTCACTGTGGATGTGTCTAAAAGGTGTTTCTGGATAAGATTAGATTTTAATTGGTAGACTGAGTAAAGCAGATTGGCCTCCCTCATGTGGTTGGGTCTCATCCAATTACTTTGAAACATGAATAGAACAAAAAGGCTGCGTGATGTTATGTTAGAACATTAGGCTTCTCCTGACCTTGGACTGGAACTTACACCATCAACTGTCCTGGTTCTCAGGCTTTCAGATTCAGACTGGAACTCATCACTGGTAATACGTACAGCACCAGCTTTCTTGGGTGTCCAGCTTACCAACTGTGAGTGTTGGGACTTGTCACCCTCCATAATCATGTGAAGCAATTCTGTATAATAAAGACAGATAGATAAATAGATTAGATAGACAGATGATGGATGGATGGATGGACATGACTGATTGATAGACAGACAGACAGATAGATAGATAGATAGATAGATAGATAGATAGATAGATAGATAGATAGATGGATGAATGGATAATAGATGGATGAATGGATGGATTGATGGATATTTTCTATCTCTCTATATCTCTATATTTCTATATATCTCTTATTGTTCCTGTTTCTCTGGAGAATCTTAATACACCCTTTTTTTTTTTTTTTTTTTTTGCTTCAAATTTCCATGTGCATGAAACTCTGTAATATGTGAGAAACACATTTACCCCTTCTAGTTATAAGCGGTCATCACCAACACTTAAGTAATAGGATAAAAAGTACACCAGTGATTGGACCTCCGAGGAATATTGGCAGATGCCAAGGTAAAGCATTTATCAAAAGAAACACCAGGATTAAGTATCATAATGGAATTCGCCCTAATCAAATAAGGTCTGCATCCAAAGGCTAGTAGCAAGTTCTCCACAGAACCAAGCAAGAGAAACAAGGAGTAAAGAGGGAGGACAATCACGTGTATGTGTGTGAGTTCTTGGAGTGATGCTCTTCAAGGCCTTGAATCTCACCCCTGAAAAATACCTTTTATATCCTCATTTCCAGTCATTAGAAAATTAGCAGCTGTTCATTTTAAGAAATCCCCTAATAAATCACTGCTTGTGAGGCCCTGAAAGCACTATTTTCTTTGTTCTGATGGAGAGAAGCATCAGAATTCAATGGATATCTCCTCAACGAGTACAGAATAGATGTCTCCTCCCATGTTTTGGACCTTGCAGTCTCCAAAAGAGTAGGCCGTCTTAATGTTTTCCAAAATTATACTGAGGAAGAAGTTGTCACATTAGAACTTGTTAATGCACTTGCTATGAAAGCTGATACATAAAGAAGTGTCAGATCAAGAGTCAAAGTTTTTCCCCAAATCACAAAGATTCTGCAATATCCCACTGAGCATTTTGCATCTAGTTACTCTCAGAATGAAGACTATTTTTCCCATTTAGAAGTATAACAGATAGTATTTTCTGCATTGAGGTATAATTGTCAAATCACATCACATTACACTATCATATACACATTGGAACATTCTTATTTGTTTAAAAATACAATGTTTTGCTCCTATCTGAATGACAGCTTTCAGGCAACAGAAGAGAAAACCATTAAAGTTTTAGAATTTATTCTTTAAAGCATATAGTCATTAAAACTGAGGCACAGAAAGAAAACTGACGGGGTCAAATCTTCTCTTATGCCAACAATGACGACTGAACAAATAAAAAGGAAAATTATAGGATTGTACAAGTGACATACATGACACAAGTTCAATAAAAATCACAGAAATTTGAAGCAAGAGGGGATAGCACAGGAAAAAAAATTCATGTGTGATTTAATGCTTAATCAAATGTGGATCACTTCACTATGAAGACAACCATGATTATTCGCACAAATTTAAAATATTTAAAGACAGGGCCAATGGAGGACGAGCAACACAAGCCTGTCTTTAATTTCTGAGTTAGTTTATGTTTTTATTTTATTTCAGCAGATAAATAGCCTAAATTGATTATAACAAGAAAATGAAGAGATTAAGCCTTAGCTACTAGACTTAAATGCATCCATTCTTAAAAAGTTATAAAAAAAAAAAAAAAAAGATAGTTTGGGCAGTTTTAGAGCGTTTTTTGAATGACTGACAAAACTCAGTTTTACCAAAATCTCTGAATAATTAAGGAAATGTTATTTAAAAGTGATTTTGATCACTGGTTTGGTTCTTCACACAGTTTCATGGGAAACAGAATAGAGAGAAAGATAGATGCAATCATCCCACAGTGTCCACGGAGGATTGGTTCCAAGATCCTTGCAAATACCAAAATCTGCAGATGCTCAAGTCTCTGCTATAAAATGACATAGTATTTGCATATAACCCATGCACATCCCCCTGTATACTTTTAATCATCTCTAGATTACTTATAATACATAATGGAAATGCTATGAAAATTGCATTATATTGTACTGTTTAGGGAATAATGACAAGAAAAAAATGTCTGTACAAATTTAGCACCGTTTTTTCCCTCAAATATTTTAGATCCATAGTTTGTTGAATGCATGTATATGGAACCCATGGCTATGGAGGAACAACTGTATGTAGTTTTGTACACAGGAGCCACTGCCTGAAACACTGCATCTAACCTGGATCTAGCTTTGATGGAGAACACAAGTGAGGCAGCTATGTTCTAATTGAGGCAACGTTATGGGAGAGTTGGTTCCTGTGTTTGGCTGCTCATGCGTTGCTATAAAGAAATACCTGAGGCTGGGTAATTTATAAAGAAAAGATATCTAATTGGCTTACAGTTCCACAAGCTTTGCAGGAAGCATAGTGGTGATGTCTGCTTGGCTTCTGGGGAGGCTTCAGGAAGCTTACAATTAGGGCAGAAGGCAAAGTGAGAGCAGGCAGGTCACATGGAAACAGGAGCAAGAGGAGGTGGGAGGTGCCACACACTTTTAAACAGCTAAATCTCATGTGAACTTAATCACTAGTGGGAGGAAAGCATCAAAGGGATGGTGTTAAGCCATTTATGAGAGACCCTCCCCCATGAGCCAATCACCTCCTACCAGACCCCACCTCCAACACTGGGAATTACATTTCAACATGAGATTTAGGTGGAGCAAATATCCAAACTACATCAGATCCCATGGATTTCTAAGTGAACAGATGTATCTAAACAAGAACAATAGCATTGAGTTTTAGGATATTTGCTGAATACTTAATATTAAGAACATTAATACCATATATTCTTATTTATATATTTTAACATCTTATTTTTTTAATTTATATGCTATAATTTCTCCTATAATGTAGCAACATCATGAGATTAATGAAAATTCTGGCTGGCTTATTTATTCTGTTAGTCTCGTATTATGTACTTTATATTTAAGGAATAATTATAATTAGGCTAATAACAGGCTAGGAGTTTTAATAACAATTTATTTACAAGGTGTCACAAATGCCATACAGTGGGCTGTTTAATATGCACTCGTTCACCTACCGTATTTTCTCCTAACAAAAATCTTGTAAGATATAAAAGCTTTAAAAGAAGCACTAGGCTCTTCTTGGTCCCATTCCTCTTTCCTACATTTTAAAGAAGGATGCTTATCTGAACTGCTCAAACTCTAGAACAGTTTAACGTGTCACAGTTTAAGAGGCTGGAGATTTCACAGCAGTGAAAATATCAAGCATACCACTGAGTACTCTCTTTTAACACATGTGGCTAATTACAATGGGGATACTGAGAGTCACCTAAGTCATGTTTAAACCACCACATTTAGAACTGCTTTTCCCCTTTCCTCTCTTGGCCCTGCTCATACTTGAGTGACAAGAGCTGTGATATGTGTTTTAGCTATAGTGTGATATGGAGATACAACTTCTCCAGGTAAAAGGAGTCCTCCAAGGGAATTTGAAATGTGCGATTGGGACTAAATCTCCAACCAGTAATAGCGTATTTGTATGCCTTACTTGTGCCAGAAATCTGCAAGGAAGGAAGAATTTCTAGGAAGCTGTATTCCTAGAGATTTCTACCACTGTATCTCCAGACAATTTCCTATCTCCAAGAAGACAGAATTCCTACAATATTTTCCCATCCTCCCTTTCCTGAATGAAGAGAGCAGTCTTGAGATATATATANGCTGTTGGATAGAATGTTCGATAAATATCAATCATATCTAGTCCATTTGATAGTGCATTTCTATATCCTTGCTGATGTTCTATTAGTTCTATTTATCACAAAAAAGAGTAAAAAGTCTCCAAATATAATTTTAGATTTGTCTATTTTTCCTTTTATTTCTGTAAGTTTTTATTTCAACGATTTTGAAGCTCAGTTTTTAGGTATACACACATTTGGGATTCCTATGTTTTCTTGGTGAACTGACCTTATTTACTTATTTTTTTTACTTTAAGTTCCAGGATACATGTGCAGAACGGGCAGGTTTGTTACCTGGGTAAACATGTGCCATGGTGGTTTGCTGCACCTATCGAGCTGTCACCTAGGTATTAAGCCCCGCATGTATTAGCTATTTGTCCTGGTGCTCTCCTTCTCCTCCCTGCTTGAGCTATATTCTTTACCTTCTTTACATTTGACTTGTCTCTTATTTTGATAGACAATTTATAGGCCTTAAGAGAGGCCCCTGTCATTTTATTCATGATAGAATTAAACAGTTGAGAAAACACACGCTCACACTTATGTAATCATGACACAGAAACTTTCTCATCCTTTGTTTATGTGGCTAAATTAGCCATTCAAATCAGTTTTCAAAGCATCCAGAAACACCTACATATAATTACATAAACTATTGTCAATACTAAGGAAAATGCCAAAGATCTACTGAGATATTTTGTGCAAATAACAGAATGTCAACTCCGAAAATAATTTAGAGAAAAAATAAATTCAAGTAAACAAAAATATGACAACTTAAATGAGCAGTGACCAAGTGATCATTTTACTCAGCAGCTGGTGAAAAATTTTTGATTTGTGAGTTCATTATTATTTGACAGACAACTTGTTCGCCATTCTTTATATGCAATATTTGAGAAGATAAATTGTGCATATTGTCATCCTAAAGGTACAAGGAATTTCTCTCTTCTTCACTCCATCCCTCAAATATTTTATTCCACTTATATTTTTTCCTTTCTTCTTTGATATTTTTTAACAAAGTGCAGTGGGATAACTTTTTTAGGCCAATTATTAGATTGGTTGGTGCAAAAGTTATTGCACCAACCTAATAGATCTGAGTTCAATTCCATGTCAGATATTTATTAAATGTTTGACCCTGAGAAAATTTTTTAATTTCTCAAATTTCCTCATCTATACAATGGGGATGCTTACAAATGCTACTTTCAAATAAGTTTGTTGAGACAGTTAAATGAACAAATACAACATTAAGATGCTCAACAAGTGCTGGGTTCCTTCCGGACTTAAGGTTTCAAACAAGGCATGAAAAGCTACAGAAATTTTTAGGGAATGCTTGCTATTTTTAAACAACTAAGTCTAATAACAGACTATATTCAAATAATTAACTTTTGTTATTTTCAAATACAATTATTGCCATCAAAATATGAAGGCTGCTCTTCAATCGTGTCGGCCCCTTTTGGCATTGGGTTCTTTCTTGCCATTGGGTTTTTTTTTTGTTTGTTTTGTTTTGTTTTGTTTTGCCTGTACCCTAGAACAGAGACCATTGTTCTTAACTGACAAGTCCATGCTAACCTTGTCAATATTCACCATCCTAATACATATTCCCTTGAGTATATGTTCTTGTTAATTCAGAAATGTGGGAAGTTTAAAGGAATTAACTAAATAGTAATATTCATACAGACACAGATTGTGATTTTTTAATTTATTGTTGGGAAATAATGGGTATTTCAATAAATTTGGGCTGAAAAACCAAATGTCTCCTTTGTTCTCAACACTCTATTAGAAGATGACCATGTGTTTTCTTGGTCAATCCTCCAAAATGCACTGATATTGAAATAGAAAGACCAACTTACACAGAGAAAACTGAGGTTCAGAGATATTTACATTGTGTGTGTGTTACTTTTTTTCTTATTTGTATTAACAAACACAGGGACAGAGATGTTTATTGATTTACCAACATTTCATATATACTAAAAGACTGAGTTGGTGTTTATTTCATATGTACCTATGATCCCAAAATTCCTGTGCTATCTACTTTACCATCATCTCTTCCTACATGAAACTGAGTTTATCACAAGATTTTAAAATGTATTAATAATGCATTAGTAACATTTTTTATGAGCTTCTGTCAGAGAATAATGATAATGGGTTGGGCATCTCCACTTAAAAGATGAAGTAATTGTGCTCACTTCGGCAGCACATATACTAAAATTAGAACGATACAGAGATTAGCATGGCCCCTGCACATGGATGACATCCAAATTCGTGAAGCATTCCATATTTTTTTAAGAAAATGTGGAACATATACACCATGGAATGCTATGCAGTCATAAAAAAGGATGAGTTCGTGTCCTTTGTAGGGACATCGATGCAGCTGGAAACTGGCATTCTCAGCAAACTATCGCAAGAACAGAAAACCAAACACCGCATGTTCTCACTCACAGGTGGGAATTGAACACTGAGATCACTTGGACACGGGAAGGGGAACATCACACACCGGGGTCTATTGTGGGGAGCGGGGATGGGGGAGCGATGGCATTGAGAGTTATACCTGATGTAAATGACAAGTTGATGGGTGCTGACGAGTTGATGGGTGCAGTACACCAACATGGTACATGTATACATATGTAACAAACCTGCACGTTGTGCACATGTACCCTAGAACTTAAAGTATAATTTTAAAAAAGATGAAGTAATTATAATAAAGAACGTCTATAATAATCATCTTTATCATCAATATTCTCAGCTTCTGTACAGTTCCTACAGCTTATACAAATTTTACACATTTTTTCAGAAATATTAAAACCAGACCCTGTTCTTAAAAGTTTGCCCTGTGTCACATGACTATTCTCTGTGATTCTGAAAGCCCTCCATAAGAAGTTTGTTATCCCCTAAAAAGTGTTGGCATTGTTGAAAAGGAAGGTACCTAGGCTGGACATCATTTGAGTTTTCTTTGAAACTAAAGAAGTAACTTTCTCTGAATGGTCCTCCTCAGTTTCACGCCCCTCTGACAGTCCAGTGACATGAGCTGCAGGGCAGCCCATGTGTTTCAATAAAGGCTGATAATAAGTAAGTTTGAAAATGGCAGCAGATATTGGTACCATTTACTTCCTCAACATTGGATTGGATAAAGTACTTCGCCAGCAAATTCATTTTATAATTTTATTTCTTTTCATACTTACGGATTTCAATGGAACGATAAAATATTAATTCTGGAAAATGTTTATGAAATGAATCTGCCTTGCCTAACCATTTTGCAGATGAAGAATCTCAGATACGAGAATTGACTTTCCCAACAAAAAGGCAAGATTAAGTCAAGATTAATGGAAAAGTCAAAATTCAGAATAAAGTTTCCTTCCTTCCTCCCTCCTTGCATTTCTTCTGCAATAATTAGTTGAGTACCTGTCAAATCGATGTAGGATTAAAGGCAAGAAACTCATTCTTTTCCTACATATTTGCATGTTTGGGAGGTGCTGGGGAGTAGGGAGATGTGTGTCCCACTGTCCTTGTTACTAAAGATACAAAAGTTGACCCTCTAAGAATTAACTGTCTATTGGGAAAACAAAATCGTAAATACATAATCTCACTCTCTCACTCACACACAAACACACACACGCCAGTGGTAGTATCGTGATATTTTCAAGATGGAGTATTGCATGTGAGCCAAATCAGCTTGTTTGTGCTGTTTCTTAGTCTACAGCTTCTTTCTCTCTCCAGTTTGCTTCTTATCACATTGTCAATTGCATACCTCCTAAGAGGCCAGAGCAGATGACATTGTAACCTAGAGCAGACCTTAGGGACCAGGTGCCTTAGCTGGGACTCTGATACTTTTCCTTCCATTAACCCTGACTGAGTACTAAAGACAGAACATTTTGGTTTTCAATTCCCTAAGCACCTCTTGAGTTCAGCTTGCCTCAAGTACAACCATACATCAGAATTACATTTCTTCCAGTTTCAGTGCCCTATGTTCTGGTGATTTCTAGGGGATTTCTGTTTCAATAACCAGACCCTACTCTTCAAAGCCACCATTTAAAATATTCAGAAAGTTCTGTTTTTTAAGTCAATGAAAGATATTAGACAGAAATGGTTTTCCACTTTAGAAGAAGCTAGTCTGGAAACTGAATTGTAAATAGTACAATTGGTGAGTACAGAACATGTGTTTAAGGGAAAGCTAATTTACCCATATCATTCAACATTTATAGCTGATATGGGCCACTGACATACATTTTGTATTTCGCAAATGGTTCGGGGGGAGATTATTTAAAAGTTTGACCATCACATTCTTTCCTCCTCAAAATAAAAAGCTCATAATACCGAAAAGTAGATTATTTAAAAGTTTGACCAACACGTTCTTTCCTCAACAAAATAGCAAACTCATAATACTGAAAAATATACAGAGAAAGATTTTAGAATGAGCAGGTATATACAAGGTTAAACTAGCCATTGCTCAATATTTTTAAAGAAAGTAATGGACATGGTGGGACAATAATGACCAATCACAAAACTCATTAAATATAAACAAAATATAATATATATTTATATCACATAATACATACAATCTGAAGCAATCCTCACATTCTGACTACTGTGCACACTTGGACCATTTATTTCCGTGAAGAATTAGATTCCATAAGGTTTCCATCATTGACATTTTAAGTAACATATAAGCTCTAGTTTCTGAAATGTTCAACATATGAAAAGGTTTATGCCACATCTAATGATATCCTCTTATACCCAAAATAAAGTTTTCTGGCTTAAATTATAAAACGCTTTTATTTCTAGGCAGAAGAGAAACAAACAGAAAACATATATTGTATTTCTAATTATAATGTGCTTTTCCATGTACTAATCTTTTCAAAATATTCTTCAATGAGACTAATTATCGTTGAAATGGTTGGACATTTTAGAAGAGTTGTGTTAGGTAATATGTAAAAAACCCCTCAATAAGTATTTCTTCTGAATCATTTAATCATTTATTCAGTACATATATATCTAGCAACTGTTTTATTCCATTCACTAAGAAACTGCTAAGAATGCCAAGGTAAGACATCCTCTCTTTGGAGCCAATGATTGTAAAGGAGAGACAGGCATATGAACAAATAATTAAACGCTGTTACCTGAATAAAAATATTGGGACAGACAAACTAACATGAGATTAAAAAAGAAAAAAACAAATGGCTCTGATTTGGTGGGGGAGTCTTGGAAGGTTGATGGAAGAGGAAACTAAACAGGAGCATTTCAGGGGCATGATGTAGGGGAGGACACGGAGAGGCAGATGCAATGTGGGGAGACGGGGATTGCAATAGATTTAATGATCCACAAGGTGCCTAATTATGAGTGAAAGGGGAAGTAGAAGTGGAGGAGTGAAGGGATAAAGCTAATACCATTTCTACTTTTACATACCAGTCAGTACCTATTGTATATCTGCAGGTCTTCAGGGAAAACAACCATCCTTAAAAATTAAACTGTTACTACTTATGGTACCCATGATTGCCACTGCCCAACTGGAAAACATTTCCAGATTTTCCTTTTCCTTATCTTCATTACAATTTTTCTTCTCCTGTCATTCCCCTCTCTGAACAGAAGCCCCCACATCCGTTCCACAGTACTTGGTATGCAGATGGAAGGTTGAATGATGAAAAATTATTCAAACAGCATACCACAAGCTAACTATTTCAAGCGTATCTATTGACTGAAGAGATTTGCATTATGAACTAAGTCACTGCAACAAGACAATGGTAAATAGCAGCCAAAACAAAGAAATATATCATTTAAATAAAGGAAAAGAGCTAACAACAACATGTATCCATTTCTCCTCACTTGAAATTTACCCTAAAGGAACTAATATGAAAATATTACTTTCATTGTTTAAAGGAAATCCAGTGGAATGAAATGCTAATTTTGTATCTCCAGTAGTGAATTGGATGAATGAGAAATGCATTCAACTGCAATATATCTAGTTTTTGCTGTATACACATTGTAAAGTCCTATGGATATAAAAATTAATGCCGGGCACTGTGGCTCACGCCTGTAATCTCAGCACTTTGGGAGGCCAAGGCAGGTGGATCATGAGGTCAAGAATTCAAGACCAGTCTGGCTAACATGGTGAAACCCCATCTCTACTAAGAATACAAAAATAAGCCAGGCGTGGTGGCACGTGCCTGTAATCCCAGCTACTCAAGAGGTTGAGGCAAGATAATTGCTTAAACCAGGGAGGCGGAGGTTGCAGTGAGCTGAGATGGTGCCACTGCACTCCAGCCTGGGTGACAGAGCAAGACTCCGACTGGAAAAAAAAAAAAATTAACAAGACATAGTCATTACACTCAAGGATGTAACAGTTGATTAAGGGAGAAGGACACAAACAAGTAGCTGCAATGAAAATTGGTAACACGTACAAAGGATGGCTACACAAAGTATCATGGGAGAATGGAAGAGAAAGAAATCGTCCTACTGTGTTCAATTGATATTTGGAGGATAGCTAACAATAAAAACTTAAAAGGTGACATTCAAACCAGAAGATTAGTAAGTAGAAATATTGATGGAGGCACTGCAGATGACCTGGGAGACAGAGTGGCCTTTCAGAAAGAAAATAATGTAGGAAGTCTCAAGAACAGAAAATAACATGATCGGAATAGGCACAGCTCCAGTCTCCAACTCCAAGCGCGAGCGACACAGAAGACCGGTGATTTCTGCATTTTCAACGGAGGTACTGGGGTCATCTCACTAGGGAGTGCCGGACAATCGGTGCTGGTCAGCTGCTGCAGCCTGACCAGCGAGAGCTGAAGCAGGGCGAGGCATCGCCTCACCTGGAAGCGCAAGGGGGAAGGGAATCCGTTTTCCTAGCCAGGGGAACTGAGACACACAACACCTGGAAAATCGGGTAACTCCCACCCCAATACTGCGCTTTAAGCAAACAGGCACACCAGGAGAATATATCCCACACCTGGCC
>NW_016806937.1:3385453-3391004 GCF_001698545.2 Rhinopithecus bieti | reverse complement strand
GTCCTTTGTAGGGACATGGATGCAGCTGGAAACCATCATTCTTAGCAAACTATCACAAGAAGAGAAAACCAAACACCGCATGTTCTCACTCATAGGTGGGAACTGAACAATGAGATCACTTGGACTCGGGAAGGGGAACATCACACACTGGGGCCTATCATGGGGAGGGGGGAGGAGGGAGGGATTGCAGTGGGGAGTTATACATGATATAAATGATGAATTGATGGGTGCTGACAAGTTGATGGATGCAGCACACCAATATGGCATAAGTACACATATGTAACAAACCTGCACGTTATGCACATGTACCCTAGAACTTAAAGTATAATAAAATAAAAAAATAAAAAAATAAAAAATAAAGAAAATAACATGATCATAGCAATTATTCTATACAGAGAAGGAAAAGAGGTATCAGTGGGGTCTAATGGAAAGAAATTATAGTAGTCCAGTAATCAGAGTTTAAGCTGAAAAAACTGAATGGAACCAGTTTTTAAAGAGCCTGCTTGCCACACTATGAAAACTGCATCCTATCAGGTAGCTAAGGAGAATGCTTTAAATTATCAGACATGCTTTTGAAGAAGAGAAAAGTCAGGGCAGACTGAGATGAAGGGATTTTAGTTAGGAAACACCTGGGAAGATCCTATTTAGTAATTCAAGGTGGAAGATGATGTAACCCAAATCAGGATTTATATTGACTAGGGTAATTTTTTTATCATTTAATTAAAAGATAACTATAGAACATTTAATAATGATATGGTGCTACTAGCCTAAAGCACTTTAAACGTAGAAACAGTAAGGAACTCTGTGAGAATAGAGATCTTGCTTTCAGGAATTGCAGAAATTCCACTATACCCTCAAGGCCTTGAATATTGCCTGGCAAATTACAGGCATTTAATAGTATCTGGTAAATAAGTCAAGGGAGGGAGGGAGGGAGGGAGCGAGGAAGGGAGGGAGGGATGAAATTTTATTTGGCTTCTGATTTATATCAGGTTCGCTAGGAATGAGACTTTAAGGTGGAGATTCAAGTGCAGGAGGTGTATTAGAAAGCAGTTAGAGGAACAAGGATCGGACAGAGGGAGAAGACAACCCATAGAGAAGCCCCAGCCAACTCTAGGGGGATCTCTGCATGACTTCTCTAGAGCTATACTGTTTCTTTTGTATCCTAATCAACTAGTCATTGGATAAGGGCCACCCATTTGATTAAAGGAAATTTCTAGAGAGAGGCTCAGCTCTGAGCTGTTAGCAGCCAACCCTCTCAGAAGCTGGAGAAATACATGCCTCATGTTTAATGGGAAAGTGCATTTCATGGTTCCTGGCACATTGCAAGCATTCACTAAATGATTAAATATTGGCATTATTAAGATCTTGAATTACAAGTGGGATTTCCTATTTTCTCCAAATTAGTCTCCAGTAAGTTATTTCTGGAAAGTAAACTTTCCAAGTTTCAATTATCTGCAGTTCAAAGTTTTGAGGGGTTAGGGACTCAGACTTTCCTCTATACAGTCAAATACAGAATATCTTCTAAAGAGTGAACAAGAAATAAGTATAAATTAATGGTAACAGAGAAAGGGTTAATTCCCTGGGTAAGCATGGCCGTCCTCTTCAAGCATGGCCAGGGAGCAAGAAGACATATGTCTGCACTGCCAGTCTGACTTTGGAGATAAAGAACACTGACCGGAACTGTGAGTTCAGAAAAGTTGCTTCATCTCTCAGAACCTAAGTTTCTTCACTGATGGTAAGACCTTCCTCAGAAGATTGACTTGAAGAGTTTATGACAGAGCATCCCCAAGTTAATAGAAAAGCAAACTGTCATGGAGCACTGAATATTTAAGGGTTTCAAATTCCAAATGACTGCTTCCTTTATTTGTTCTTTGTCTCTGTTTAGTTTCCAAGAGACCTGGTCCCAGTTCCAGTACTCAACTACTCTTCCCACTGAGTTATATGAGATTATACCCCTAGTGGTTCAAAACCAAACAAAATATCATGAAATCTCTTTACCTTGTAATAAAGAGGAAGGGTTTTTCAATTCAACAAAAAATATATAAATATTGTATACATTTATTACCTAGAGTGAAATAATGTGCCATTTTATTGGTGTTGCCATGTTAACTTTCTTGGATCCTAACTTTGTGCACCGTCACAAAGTCGTACTAATATTAGTGCAGCGTCTAAGAGCAGAAGTTACAGCATCAGACAACCGACATTCAAAACCAAGCTCTGCCACAGTGTTAGCTATGCGATGAATTATTTAAGACCCTTAGGCCTCAGTTACTTTTTTTTTGCAAAACATGCATGAATCATAGAATCTAATTCACAAGATTATGTGATGAAGAAATAAGATACTGCATGTAAAGTCCTCAGTGCAGTGCCTAGTGCTGAATAACTCTTCTTAATAACAGCAGCCATCATTTTTTGACCACTGTATGAGTCTGTTACAGCTGCCATACAGAATAACACAAATTGGGTGGCTTAAACAACAGAAATTCACTGTCTCACAGTTCCGAAGGCTACGAGTCCAAGATGCAGGTGTCAGTAGGTTTGGATTCTCCTGAAGCCTCTCTCCTTGGCTTGCAGATGGCTGCCTTCTCCCTGGGTCCTCACATGGACTTTCCTCCTTTTGTACACATCCGTACTAGAAGCAGGACCCACCCTACCTGCCTCATTTTAAGTTAATTGCCTCTGTAAAGATGATTTTTTTTTTTTTTTTGCCCATAACCAAAACTTTATTGAAAATCTGACATCAAAATAGGAGACCACTGTTGTATACCTTACAAAACCAAATGTAATTACATTATCTTGGTAGATTAATTCGAATTACGGAACTTAACCTTCTGTGAGGCTGGCCTTTCCTCCTGTAGGCTGGCACAACACTGTTAAACAACCTACTCCAAGAACCACTCTCTGAGCATGGTTGAAAACCGTGGTAATCTTGTAGCAACCTGGACATTTTACATGCATATAGTAAGAATGTGGACTTCGCACTAGCCGTTTCTTCTTAAGATTTTTCTTTTCCTCTTCCAAGGACAGAGGTAGTAAATCCCTAGCCAAAGTCATCCTTTCACAAGTCCAGCCCTTCTAGACTCTCAGTCAACACCGCCAGCAAGCTGTACGCGATGTGCACTCGGCATCCGCTATTTCCAACTGTGGTTACATTCTGAGATACTATGGGTTGGGACTTCAACATACGGATTTTGTGGGGGACACAGTTCAACCCATAACAACCACTCACCATTTGTTATCTATTCTGTGTCAAGTGTAATGCCAGAGCCACTGTCTTCTGAATGTAGCCCAAGTGTGTTCTTGACATTACCGCATACACTGTTTTACCCTTTAACTCAACTCCTGCTCAACAAGCAGCTTGCCTTGTTATTTTTCAACACAGAAATAGGCTTTTTCTCTAATAATCTTAGGTACAAAATGTATATTCATTGTAAAACGCTCAGACAATATAAACATCTATAAAGATAAAAGGGAGCCTATGTATAACCCCAATACAAAGAAATAACTGCTGTTCTGATATTTGTAGATGGACAGGTGTTTTTTCTTTCTCTTTTCTTACGTACAGAAACTTATTGTTTCTCAAAGGTGGAATTATACTCTACGTCTGCCCATATTTTACATTTAAAATATTTTAGACATCATTTATGCCAAAAAGTATAAATCTACATCACAAATTTAATACTAAATATGTTATAGTAACTGTTTTCCAGCATTACATTGCTGACAACTTTTTGCTATTAAAAAAAAAGCAGTTCAATGAACATCCCTGTTGAAGCATCTTTGCCCTGATCATTTCTTTCATATACTTTTCAACATAAAAGCATTAAAAAAAACTTAGATTGGTTGATACATATTTCAAGATTGCCCTCCAGAAAGATGTTCCAATTATAGTCCTTTTAAGTGCTAACCGGTTAATATAATTGCCAGGAAACACGCTGATTTTGCATCAACCCTCTTCTACCCCTGCCTCCCCAGCCATAACTATCCCTTGAGAAGCCATATCGTACTAATTGAACCAATATAACATGGCCCTTTCCCCTCAGAGTGACAAGGCTAAAACAGATTATACAATTTGCAAGCAACACGTGGAGACATATATCCAAGTGCTAAATTGCATGTAGTACAGATGCTAAGCACCCTGGGAGGCTCGGCTTATTTCCTTCTGCTTTCAGTCCCCACACAGGGTTGAAATGAAACACACCCATGTGCAGTAATGTGTCTAATGTGTTTTCCTAAAAGAATACTTAATCTTCTAGTTCAACTTTAGAGAAACTAAAGCAAAAACAGCCTCACAACCTGCTTCTCCACCTTCACCTGCTACCATTCTAACTCACTGAACTCCAGCCACGCTGATTTTCTTTATGTTTCTCCAGCACCAAGCTCATGCCTCATCAAGAGCCCTTCTACTTGTTGCTCCCTCTGCTTCAAATGCACTTCCCCAGTATCATCCCCCATGGCTTCCTCTCCCTATTCAGGTCTCAGTGTCATTCATCTCACTCATGACATCCTCAGAAAGGCCTTCACTGAGAGTGCAATTAATAGCACGTTAACCCTACCCCTTTGACCTCCTACTGCTTTGCTCTTTCTTTACTTCTTAGTATATACCATGGGTAAGAATTGTCTTATTTATTTTGAGCTTATTTCATACTGGCCTACACACACTAGAATGTAAGCTCTATGGAGACAGTAACTTGGCTGATTCATCCATCACTATATAGAAAACAATATTCCTACCTGGCATGAACCACATTTCATAGACTTAAAATAAATTTTTTCACATTTAAATATCAAGGTATATGTCTTATACTTAAGTGTCATTTAGATAGCCATCAATGCATAATTGACATTGCCTACACATGCGCAAACTTCGTCATCACTAACAACGTTGTCATATCTTCGGTGGGGTCTGTATACTGTTGAAACTACATGTGTAGTGTTTAATTGCCATATAAAATATCCTTGAAATTGATTATATAAAATATCTTTGATTTTGATGATTGAGCATTGAATTTAAATGTTGGACACCTAGAAAGTCATAGACACATAATACCAGAAACAGAACATAAGTTTAATATTAGGCTAATACTTGTAGGAAGAGGAATGATCACATCTCCATATCGCCTTGTAAAACAAAAAGGAGTGCATTCTCAATGCCCACAAGAGAAAGCTGGAAAGATCTAAAATTGACACTCTAATATCACAATTAAAAGAACTAGAGAAGCAAGAGCAAATACATTCAAAAGCTAGCAGAAGGCAAGAAATAACTAAGATCAGAGCAGAACTGAAGGAGATAGAGTCACAAAAAACCTTCCAAAAAATCAATGAATCCAGGAGTTGGTTTTTTGAAAAGATCAACAAAATTGACAGACCGCTAGCAAGACTAATAAAGAAGAGAGAAGAATCAAATAGACGCAATAAAAAATGATAAAGGGGATATCACCACTGACCCCACAGAAATACAAACTACCATCAGAGAATACTATAAACACCTCTACGCAAATCAACTAGAAAATCTAGAAGAAATGGATAATTTCCTGGACACTTACACTCT